>NC_057803.1:391122630-391187861 GCF_018294505.1 Triticum aestivum | reverse complement strand
GAAGGAGGCGGTGGCGCTCGGGTGCGCGGGTGCGGGCGGCGGCCCTGGACAGATGGGCCGGGGGGGGGGGCGGATGCGGGCTCCTGCGGGCCGCGGCGGAGGAGGCTGTCCGGGGACACGTGGCGTCTCCCGGTTGGGCAGGCGGTGGCAGCGGACGCGCCCGGCTCTGTCCGGACGTATCCGGCGGCGGCGGAGATCCGATTTTTAGGGTTTGAGAGAGGGGATCCGCGAATTTAGAGGAGGGGGTCTATATATAGGCATAGGAGGAGCTAGGAGAGTCCAAATGAGGTGCGATTTTCGGCCACGCGATCGTAATCGAACGCTCTAGATGATGGAGAGGGTTTTGGTGGGTTTTGGGCCAACTTGGAGGTGTGTTGGGCTGCAACACACACGAGGCCTTTTCGGTGCCTCGGTTAACCGTTGGAGTATCAAACCAAGTCCAAATGATACGAAACTTGACAGGCGGTCTACCGGTAGTAAACCAAGGCCGCTTGGCAAGTCTCGGTCCAATCCGGAAATGTTTAATCCCCACACACGAAAGAAAGGTAGAAATGACCACCGGAGGAGGACGAAGCACCGGACTGCAAAACGGACAACGGGGAAAATGCTCGAATGCATGAGATGAACACGAATGCAAATGCAATGCACATGATGACATGATATGAGATGCATGAAAACGACAACAACACACGGAGACAAAAACCCGAACCCGAGAAAATAAAATAACTTAAGGCCAAAAACGGCAAGAGTTGGAGTACATATTGGGAAAGTTACATCCGGGGTGTTACAGCGGCGCAGACGTGCGGCAGAGTGTCCAAAGGATCTTCAAGATCATCTTTTCAAATTTAGGACCTGTATACAGCTTCCCCTTATTCTCGGCATGTAAAATGGGCTAGATGCTTATGGCATGTTTTGCAAAAATACGTTTTGACATATCAATCAGACTATAATGGAAACTATTTCACCCAACATTGTTCGGTATTGGCTTATTTCTTAATCTGTTTTCCCACTCTAAATCTGAATTGGCATATACACCTTGGTACGACTTAAATCGCCAGGGGCTCTATTTCAAGCGATATAAAAAGTCCGAACACTCTCAGAGTATAGTTCGGCGTCCCGAATACAGCATTATACTCCCTCCGTCTGGAAATACTTGTCCTCGAAAATGGATAAAAGGAGATGTATCTAGATGTATTTTAGTTCTAGATACATCCCTTTTTATCCATTTTGATGACAAGTGTTTTCGAACGGGGGGAGTATGTATCAGCTCCGAGTCACGTCTTTGGTCAATAGTTGGGTTGCCCGGCTCTTGTGCTTGCCACATTGCGTTCTGTTTTTTCGGCTAAGGTAGTAAAGGGAGAACTGCTGCGATTGTGTTTTCGACTGGCCCGGTCAAACACCTCCGTAGAGAAAGCCAAAAACTGACAGTCGTGATGCGGCGAGAGCTGGTCAGCAATTCGATGACTTACTAAATCTCTAGCGATTTCCTCCGTATTACACGAAGGGCTCACCTTTCCCGGTCACACGCATAAGGCACCCAAGTTTGGATAGCCGTATACGCACCAGGGGCTACCTTATAACCCCATTGTCAAGCTCCTATGGCTAAGTGAGAGTGGTAAAGCCGCATAGTCCGATTGCCTGGTTCACTGCAGTGACACCTCCTTTACGGACCAAGACATTGGGTCAACGTGTGGTCATGTGCTCTTCCAAAAAACCCCGTAGTATCTACATGGGGGCTAAAGCTGATTACTGGCAAACTCTTAGGGATATAAACGGCCGCATAGGAGGAAAAACACTTTAAAAGATAAACAACATAAATATAATACAAGGCCTTGGTTTATATTACAAAGCTTTGGCTTATACAACATTCGGGCAGTTCGGACACATTCACTCGAACATGATGCCTTTGAGCATTGGCCCTCTATCAAGCAGGCACCTTCCAGGACGTCTTCAAAGTAGCGCTCCGGCGTACGGTGGTCCTTGCCTCCGAGCGGAGCTTCGATGGCCACGATGGCAGCCTTCATTTTGGCCCAGCCGGACAAGTCGCTGCACTAGACCGAAATAGCTGCTCGGAACGGGTTTGGTTGGCCACAGCCAGACTATGACGTCCCGCATGGCCAATCCGGAAATCCTATGCATCTCGGCCCACTGCGCCATCTGGTCATTCAGTATCATGGGGCACTCCCGCGCCACGAACTGGGAACAGAATAGCTTCTCCATGGCGTGCCCCTCCTAAGCCCGAAAGAACATTGCGGCGTTGGCGGCGCTCTTCGGAATTTCCGCAAAGGCATCTGGAGCACTCAATAGTCGCGTGAGTAGAACATACGTCTGATTGCCGAATTTACTCTCTAAGGGAAACAGCTTACCAGCGGCTATTTACCTGCCCTTCTCAATCTCCTCACACACGGCTCGGGATTCGGCCCGTGCCTCCTTGGTCTGTTTAAGGGCCTTGGCAAGGTCGGTCGCCTGGGATTTACTGTTCTCCTCTATGGACTTGCACTTGTCGGCGGCGTCCTTGAGCACCTGCTCCGCTTCGGTCACCCGCTCCTCGTATTTGTAGCGGACAACCTTCTCGGACTTGAAGTCCTCTGCCGCTTTATCAGTGGTCGCCTTGTTCACCCTCGCCTGCTCCTGGGCCTGGGCAAGTTCACCCCTATGGGCCTCAACCGCAGCCCCACTACCTGGAATCATACACATAGCGGCGCATGAGCTTTGACTAACTATCTGCATATTAATACAAGCATGAACGAAATGTTCTAAAACATACCTTGAGCCTCATCAAATATTTTGTTGATGCGGACGAGAGCCGCATTGGCCCGCCCCAGCTTACATTTAAGTTCGGATTCATACACGGCCTAGGAGGTCGCCGCTAACAGTGAAGCCTGCATTTCAACATATAAACGTATATTATCTCCTGTGAAAATAATTGATCCTCTATTCTCCCTTTTTTTCAGAAGGGGACGACCAGAGTCTCAGGGGCTATCATCTGTACATAGGCATCTTTTTCATATGAAAGGCGGTCAGGAATATTACATTGCATACCTCGAAGCCTGTTAGCAGGCTAGTAAAAGGCTTCGTTCATCCCACTCTTGGCGGACTAAATCTTTTCAATCACCACACCCATTAGGGTGCGGTGCTCCTCCACGATGGAAGCACGTTGAAGTGCCTCCATCAGCGTGTTCGGCACCTCCGGATTAGCGAAGGTTGCCGCGGGAGTTGGCACTACCCACTCCTTTGACATAGGATGTTTATTCGATTCCGGAGCCACTTGGGTTTCCGAAATAGTGTTCGGCTGGGAGCCGGACTGATCTAGACCCCCGCCACCAGTCCCCGAGGGGATTGCTCCCCCTGTGTTTTTGGCGGCCGAGGTATTACCCTCTGGCGCTGTTCTGGCGGCCTCCCATACCGCCCCGTGCCCCGAAGAAGCCCTTCGGGACAACACCTTGGTGTCGTCCGTGGCTATAGGCGGGGAGGCTCGCGAAGGTGACCCACTCTCCATCATCCTCGGATCTAAAGAGTTCGCCTCCGATGACTATTGGGGAAGATCGCGAGCTAGATCCAGACATGGCCGGAGTATTTGGGGGCGATGGGAAAGATTGGGACTTGGGCGCTGGAGCTCGAGGACTGATGGGCCATGGAAGGAGAAGGCGTGGGCAGAAGAGATGAATTCTTATCCTCTTATAAAGGCACTGAATATCAAGCGCCCCCCACAAGCCTTGAAACTCGCCTATTCCCAAAGGGTCGTCCAAACAGCACAGTTGGATTACCCAAACCCGTATTAATGAGAATCCCGCCACAAGGGGACACGATCTCTGCTTTGACAAGACGTGTCAAAAAGGGCCATGCCTCGAAATACGAGGCGGGAGGCTAAAAATTGTTCATAATAATAATAAGGCCAAAACATATCGTCTTGCCAAAAAGGCTGTCAGTGGACGTAGCCTATTTTTGTTTAAGTAATTTTTCCCTTGTAGTTAAGGGTTGTTACTATTATACAGAGCCGGATACAGTTCTTTTGATCAACTGCTTTGGAGTACTCAGAGGAGGAACCCGCCTTGCAATGTCGAAGACAACCTGCTCGCCGGACACATCGTCATTGAAGTCTGGTTCAAGGGCTACTGAGGAAGTCCTGGATTGGGGGGTCTCCGGGCGTCTGGGCTATGTGACCTGGGCCAGACTGATGGGCTGTGAAGATACAAGATCGAAGGCCTTCCTCCGTGAGCGGATGAGACTCTCCTTTGCGTGGATGGAAAGCTTGGCGTTTGGCTTCGTGACATCTTGTTTGAGATGGAGTCAACTAATGTTACATCACCTTTGCGGCATTTCACCTAAAAGGTCCAGCAGCTCAATGGTGGGAAAGCCACAGGCGTACGTTGCACATTGGAAAAATCACCACTTGGCTTGAATTCCAGACTGCCTTCTGTACACGTCACATTCCTCAAGGACTGATAGACAAAAGGAAGAAGGAATTCCGCAACCTCACTAAGGGCAAGATGACAGTGGACGAATATCAAAGGGAATTCTACAACCTATCTCGCTATGCTGAAGATGACATATCCATTGACGCACTCAAGCAAAAGAAGTTCCATGAAGGACAAGATCCTGATCTGAAGCATGCCCTTAATCTCCATGAATTCATAGATTTTGCAATGCTTATCTGCAAAGTTATTCAGGCTGAAACTAGTCAGGCTGAGTACTAGGAGTCGCTGAAATGCACTGGTGACGTTGGGTCAACTTCGGACCCGTCTTCTCAAAAGCATAGAGTGTGGATTCTGCATAATGGCCATCACTGACATGCCTTTGCGCCGAGGCCTTCTTATGTTGCACCTCATCTTCCCCCACCACAGAAGCAACTCAAAATTCAAGGTGGACAGCCCACTGTTATAGCTTCTCCTCCTAATTGTGGTTTATGCCACAGGTCTGGACAACAAGGACACTGTGTTATCAACTGTTGCCCAAATCATTCTCAGAATACACGGGCTTGTCCTCCTAGAAATTCCAATGTCAGGCCGTCTGCTATTATAATAGGCCATGCCAACCATGTTAATGCGGAAGAAGCACAAAAGGAACCAACTATCATCATGGGACCCCTTCGACTTAATTCAGTTGCAGCTTCTATTCTCTTTGATTCCGGACCATCACATTCCTTTATGTGCCAACAATTTGCTCACTTACATGGATTAGCTATGGAATGTTTGCCCACTCATTTAGCAATTCAAACCCCAGGGTACAAGTGCCAAACCACAATGGTAAGCCCCCACAACCAAATCGAAATTGAATGTCTAGCTTGCATTGCTTCTCTTATTTCCCTTGGACCTTCCAACATGGATGTCATTCTTGGTATGGATTGGTTGAAAATCCACAATGCTTTGATCAACTCTGCCGCCAAAACAGTCCACCTCATCACCCTTCTGCCAGATAGTCACCTACAAGGCTTAATTAATCCAGAATGCCGAAACCCAGACATACGTGATGGATGCTTTGAATGCAGCACCATTGATTAACATGTGAACATCCCGGTCATCCGTGAATTCTAGGATGTCTTTCCAGAAGAACTTCCAGGAATACTCGTCTTTCCAGAAGAACTTCCAGGAATACCATCTACTAGAGCTATCGAGTTTTTCATCGACTTGAAACTAGGCACCGCTGCTATCACCAAGCACCCATACAATATGTAACCACATGAACTTCTCAAGCTTTAGAAGGAAATTGAAGAATCACTTCGCACAAGATTCATTCATTCTAGCTCTTCCTCATGGGTTGTCCCTTCTCTTTTCATTAACAACAAGGATGGAATGATTCGATTGGTTCAAGATTATCAACCTATTAATGAGGTGACAGTCTTTACGATCAACTTGCTGGTTCATCAGTACTCTCTACACTTGATTTGAGCTTAGGTTACCATCAGATAAGGGTTCGTGAAGAGGACATTCTAAAAACTGCCTTCATTACTCGCTGTGGTTCATACGAGTACACCGTCATGTCCTTTGGCTTAACCAATGCTCCATCCACTTTCTCTCGATTGATGAACTACATCTTCATGGATTACCTCATGGTGTATCTTGATGATATCCTTGTATATTCGATGAATGAAGAAGAACATGCCCAACATCTTTGGCTTGTATAGAAGAAACTTCGAGAACATCAGCTATATATCAAATATTCCAAGTGTGAGTTATGGTTACCTGAAGTGACCTATCTAGTCCATGTGATTTCCGCAGAAGGCATTGCTATCAATCCAGAACAAGCTCAGGCTATTCTTGACTCGACTCCTCGGAAGAATGTCAAGCAAGTTAGAATTTTTGATGGGCTCGCCAGCTATTGTCAACTCTTATTCGAGAACTTCTCCAAGATTGCAAAGCCATTGACTGATCTACTCCACAAAGGCAAGAACTTTGAGTGGACATCCAAATGTCAGGAAGGTTTCCAAACTCTGGAAGACAAGTTGACTTCTGCCCCAGTGCTTGCACCCCCAGATACTCACGAAGACTTCATGATCTATTGTGACGCCTCTTGGAAAGGATTAGGCTGTGTCCTGATGCAAGAGCGTAAAGTCATTGCTTTTGGCCCTCGCCAGTTGCGTCCTCATGAAGCGAATAATCGAACAAATGATTTTGATCTTGCTAGAGTTATCTATGCTCTGATGTTCTGGCGATATTACCTTCTTGTTAGTTGCTACGAGATCTTCATAGATCACCAAAGTCTGAAGTATTGTCAGATTATAACTTGTGTATTTACTATACCCCGGGCAAGGCTAACGTTATGGTTGATGCCTTGAGCCGAAAGTCCTATTGCAACAACCTCATGGTACAACAAGCTCATTCCCTTCTTCATGAAGAACTTTGCAAGATGAACCTCCAAATTGTTCCTCAAGGTTTGCTCAATAGCAACATTATTAAATAAGATCTCATGGGATACATCAAGAGAATTCAGAAGTTTCACTCTGAAGTTGAAAATATTAAGAGTTGCCTCATAGGAGGGAAGCCCTCCTTCACCGTTGATGATGATGGCACATTGTTCTTCAAAGGTCGCCCAGTGGTTTCCAGGAAGGATAACCTAGACATGAAGGAGGATGTCATGAAATAAGCTCGTGATACACCTCTTTCTATTCAACTGGGCAGCACCAAGATGTACCAAGACATTCGTCAGAGATTCTGGTGGCCCAATATGAAGCAAGACTTTGCTCGCTATGTTGTTGAGTGTGATGTTTGATGTCATATCAAAGCTGAACATCAATGACCTACTGGAACTCTATAACCACTCGCTATTCCTGAATGGAACTGGGATAATGTTGAAAAGGACTTCACCACTAGATTTCTCAGATCGCATAAGGGTCATGATGCTATTCTTGTTGTCACTAACCGATTTTCTAAGGTAGCTCACTTTCAGCCTCCCAAGGAAACCATCACTACTAATCAGCTGACAGATCTATATGTCTCAAGCACTGTCTCACTCCATGGTTTTCCATTGGTCCTTCCCAATTCTCGAAATATGTCGAAAAGTGGCATATCGATTGGAACTGTCGTCGAACTTTTTTTCGAGGTTCACAATGTCTTCCATGTGTGACAACTCCGCCACTGCTTCAAGGATCCTATCCGAGTAGTGGACCATGAAGTGCTTGAAATGCAACAATACCTCTCTTATAAGGAGCATCTGGTCCACATTCTTGATCAAGATGAATGCCACACCCAGCAGAAGGCAATCAAGTTCCTAAAAGTTCAGTGGTCGAACCATTCTGAAGATGAAGCCACTTTGGAACACGAGGATCGTCTTCATGATGAATACCATGCTTTATTTCTGTCCACCTCCTAAATCTCGGGACAAGATTTCTTTTTGCGGAGGAGATTTGTAACACCCTTGTAATTAGGTTACAGTGATCCCTGACTAATGATGCCATGTCATTTCCTATTTGCTCAGCTTAATTGTCACTTAGTTAAAACCAAGTTCAAATTGCATGTCAAATTATTATTTCTTCAAACATAAAAAAGGTGTTCAAAATATTGCAAATAATCTCTAAGAAATTGTCATGCATAAACCTACATAATTTGAATAGTTAAAATGCTCCTAATCTATTTAAAATTGGACAAGCAACATTTATTTAGGACATTTCAATTTAAACAAATACCTAAACTATTCAAAAATATTTGAAACTTGCTGGGTTAGCTCAAACCACTACCTAGTATTTATGGGGTAAATATTATGTTCAACTAAATTCATTTGGAGCTAAAATAAAATAACAGTAGAGAACAAATAAAACAGAAAAATAAAAAGAAAAGTGGAAAAGGCTTACTGTTGAACTAGGCTGCAACTACACAGTGTGCAGCCCAGGCAAACACCGCGTGTCCTCTCCTCCCTCTGTTCATCCGGGGTGTCGTGGACACCACATGTCCGCTCGCCCGTAGATGGCCATTTGCCGGACGTCCATCACCCTACCGAGGTGATAAAGGCCCCCCTTGAGGTAATGGGCAATCCTAGCCTCACTCACCCCTCTCCCTCGCTCTCCTACTCTCGGCCCAAATCCGCCGCCTCGCGCACACCAGACTCCACCATCGCCATGTCCCCATCATAGGCGCGACCACCAAGCTCCTAGCGTCGCCTCTCCGTTCCCAAAAGAACCGCTGGCAACTGCTACTTCCCCTAACCACACGTTCGAAACGGAGACCACCACATCATCTGGATTGAGCCGTCGTCCACCTACGATCACCGCAGCTCCGCTGCTCTAACTCATCGTAGCTATGCGCTACTAACCCTCCCATGAGCCCCCTTGAGCTCCCTCGGTGATCTTCGCTTGTATTCCCCCTTTCTTTAGCCTTGCGGGCATCTTCTAGGCCCTGCAGCCATTGTTGTCGGAGCTCGTCGCCACCATATGCATCACCACCATGGCTACCGCATGCACAACTTGCGTTCGAGGCACGCGTCGTGCTCATCACGACTCCACGAGGCCATCTTTGACCCCAAAGCTGCTTGCCGTGCTCTGTAACGTTGATCCCAAGCTCTAATCGCTGCCCCATTCATCGTCGTCGTCCCTACAGACCGTCTCTGACGCTCCCACCGGTGTCAATTGATTTGGCTTGTCATTTGCGTCCGAACGCGCCCAGCTGAATCAAAAAAGGTACCCCGTAGCTCATTTCCAGCTATGCCCAAGCCTCTCCACTACGGTTTCGGTTGCCGGAGTTGCACCGTGAGTGCACAACCACTCTGGGCCCCTAGCTGGTGGTCCTAGACCACTAATCAACCCCCTCTAAACCACTAACTATTAGAACCCACCCTAAAATTTATCTGGCTTAATTAAACTGACTAGTTAACTAACCTAATTGTTCACTGTTAGGTGGGTCCCCCCTCTGGTTAACCATGTTTAAAGTAAAACACTATTTTAGCCCCCGGCCAACGACAGCTGGGCCCCACTCCACTATTGTGGTGGATAAGGTTGACTGGTCAGCCGCTGACTTAGCTGGGTGGCCCCACTTGTCAGCCTTACAGAACAATCTGGTGGGTACACTTTTGTGTGCTCATAGCATTTGGTATTTAACTGAATTCTGAATTGAATTAATTTCCGGAAATCATTAGAACTTATGGAATTCATAGAAAATAAATTGTAACTCCGATGAAAATAATTTATATATCAATGTCGATTAGGAAAATATGGTGAATCTGAGAATGCCTTCGATATGCCTATCACACCCTTCTAACATACAAAAACTTAACATTTGCCTCTGCATCAATATCGAAGAAATTGCTTGGAGCTGGGAAAATTTGTTAGCGCTGAAGGAAATGTGCCCTAGAGGCAATAATAAAGTTGTTATTTATATGTCCTTATATCATGATAATATTTATTATTCATGCTTGAATTGTGTTAACCGAAAACTTGGTACATGTGTGAATACATAAACAAAGCAGAATGTCCCTAGTATGCCTCTACTTGACTAGCTCGTTAATCAGAGATGGTTATGTTTCCTGACCATAGACATGTGTTGTCATTTGATGAACGGGATCACATCATTAGAGAATGATGTGATGGACAGGACCCATCCATTAGCTTTGCATTATGATTGTTTTGTTTTATTGCTATTGATTTTTTTCATGACTTATACATGTTCCTATGACTATGAGATTGTGCAACTCCTGAATACCGGAGGAACACCTTGTGTGCTATTAAATGTCACAGCGTAACAGGGTGATTAGAAAGATGCTCTACAGGTGTCTGTGATGGTGTTTGTTGAGTTTGACATAGATCGAGATTAGGATTTGTCACTC
Organism: Triticum aestivum; assembly: GCF_018294505.1. Lineage (NCBI taxonomy): Eukaryota > Viridiplantae > Streptophyta > Magnoliopsida > Poales > Poaceae > Triticum > Triticum aestivum. The sequence continues at coordinate 391,177,610 of NC_057803.1, read as the reverse complement.
CGTGTATCTGAGAGGTATCTCCGGGCCCTCTCGGTAATGCACATCACTATGAGCCTTGCAAGCAGTGTGACTAACGAGTTAGTTACGGGATGATGCATTACGAAATGAGTAAAGAGATTTGCCGATGACGATATTGAACTAGGTATGATGATACCGACGATCGAATCTCGGGCAAGTAACATACCGATGACAAAGGGAACAACGTATGTTGTTATGCGGTTTAACCGATAAAGATCTTCGTAGAATATGTAGGAGCCAATATGAGCATCCAGTTTCCGCTATTGGTTATTGACTTGATATTTGTCTCGGTCATGTCTTCATAGTTCTCAAACTCATAGGGTTCACACGCTTAACATTCGATGACGATTCGTATTATGAGTTATGTGTTTTGATGAACCCAAGTTTATTCGAAGTCCCGGATAATAACACGTACATCACAGGGAGTCTCAAAATGGTCGAGACATAAAGATTGATATATTGGAAGGTTATGCTTGGACACCGGGATAGTTTCAGAAAGGTTCGGACATTTTCCAGAGTACCGGGGTGTTACTGGACCCCCCCCCCGGGGGGGGGGGGGTTAATGGGCCTTCATGGGAGCTAGTGGAAGTGAGGAGGCGGCGGCCAGGTGGAGGCGCGCCCCCAAGCCCAATCCGAATTGGAGTACGGTTTGGGGGCGGCCCCCTTTCCTTCTACTCATCCTTCTTGTTCCCCCCTTCCCCCCTTTTCGGAAAGGAAAGGGGGGATCCTACTTGGACCGGGAGTCCAAGTAGGACTCCCCCATTGGCGCGTCCCCTCTAGGGCCGGCCCCCTCTCCTCCCCTCTTTATATACGTGGGAGGGGGGTACCCCAAAGACACACCAAGTCTTCTCTTAGCCGTTTGCGGTGCCCCCTTCCACAGTTACACACCTCGGTCATAACGTCGTACTACTTAAACGAAGCCCTGCGCCTTTAACTTCATCATTACCATCGCCATGCCGTCGTGCTGACGGAACTCTCCCTCAACCTCAACTGGATCAAGAGATCGAGGGACATCATTGAGCTGAACGTGTGCTGAACACGGAGCTGCCGACGTTAGGTGCTTGGATCGGTTGGATCACGAAGACGTTCGACTACGTCAACCGTGTTACTAAACGCTTCCACTTTTGGTCTACGAGGGTACGTGGACACACTCTCCCCTCTTGTTGTTATGCATCTCCTAGATAGATATTGCGTGATCTTAGGAAATTTTTTGAAATACTGCATTCCCCAACAGTGGCATCTGAGCTAGGTTTATGCGTAGATGTTATGTGCATGAGCAGTACACAAAGAGTTGTGGGCGATAAAGGTCATACTGCTTACCAGCAACATCTTACTTTGATTTGGCGGTATTATTGGATGAAGCATCCCGGGCTAACATTACATGACCACATTCTTGAGACTGGTTCTACCGAAGTACTTTGCACAAGGGTGGCTAGGGGGTGTCTGTTTCTCCAACTTTAGTTGAATCGAGTTTGACAACGCCCGGTCCTTGTTGAAGGATAAAACAACACACTTGATGAAAAATCGTTGTGGTTTTGATGCGTAGGTAAGAACGGTTCTTGCTAGAAGCCCATAGCAGCAAAGTAAAACTTGCAACAACAAAGTAGAGGACGTCTAACTTGTTTTTGCAGGGCATGTTGTGATGTGACATGGTCAAGATGTGATGAGATATAAATTGTTGTATGAGATGATCATGTTTTGTAACAGTTATTGGCAACTGGCTGGAGCCATATGGTTCTCTCTTTATTGTATGACATGCAATAGCCATGTAATTGCTTTACTTTATCACTAAGAGGTAGCGATAGTCGTAGAAGCAATAGTTGGAGAGACAACAACGATGCTATGATGGAGATCAAGGTGTCAAGCCTGTGACAATCGTGATCATGGTGGTGCTTTGGAGATGGAGATCAAAGGCACAAGATGATGATGACCATATCAGATCACTTTTTTTGATTGCATGTGATGTTTATCCTTTATGCATCTTATTTTTCTTAGTACGGTGATAGCATTATAAGATGATCCCTCAATAAATTTCAAGGTATAAGTGTTCTCCCTGAGTATGCACCGTTGCTACAGTTCGTTGTGCCAAGACACCACGTGATGATCGGTTGTGATAAGCTCTACGTTTACATACAACGGGTGCAAGCCAGTTTTGCACACGCAGAATACTCGGGTTAAACTTGACGAGCGTAGCATACGCAGATATGGCCTTGGAATATTGAAACCAAAGGTCGAACGTGAATCATATAGTAGATATGATCAACATAGTGATGTTCACCATTGAAAACTACTCCATCTCATGTGATGATCAGACATGGTATAGTTGATATGGACCACGTGATCATTTAGATGACTAGTGGGATGTCTATCTAAGTGGGAGTTCTTAAGTAATATGATAGTATTTGCAAATTATGTTGTAGATCAATAGCTCACGTTATAGCTCCCCGTTTATTTTTGATATTTTCCTAGAGAACAATAAGTTGAAAGGCGAGTTCTTTTGGCAGCTTAAAAAATAAGCCGCTCCCTTCCCAGCTTTACCCATAAGCCCCCTCTCTTATTCATTAGGGATTCTAAACTAGTTATGAAATAACTAATTTAGAAGTCTCAAAAAAAATTGGGGGTGGCTTATTTTTTAAGATGGGGAGAGGCAGCTTATTTTTTAAACCGCCAAAAAGAATTGGGCCGAAAGATGATAGTAGCAATGATGTGGACAAGATCCTTTATCTAAGGATTATCCTCATTGCTGCGCAGAAGAGTTATGTCCTTGATGCACCGCTAGGTGACAAACCTATTGCAGGAGTAGATGCAGACGTTATGAACGTCTGGCAAGCTCGACATGACGACTACTTGATAGCTTAGTGCGCCATGCTTTACGGCTTAGAACCGGGACTTCAAAAACATTTTGAATGCCACGGAGCATAAAAGATGGTCCAAGAGCTAAAATTTGTATTTCAAACTCATGCTCGAGTCGAGAGGTATGAGGCCTTTGACAAGTACTTTGCCTACAAGATGGAGGAGAATGGCTGAGCCAGTGAGCATGTACTCAGAATGTCTGGTTAGTACAATCGCTTTAATCAAGTGGGAGTTAATCTTCCAGACTTCCGGAATAGTTTCGGAAAGGTCCGGACATTTTCCGGAGTACCGAGGGGTTACTGGACCCCCCCCCCGAGAGGTTAATAGGCCTTCATAGGTACTAGTGAAAGAGAGGAGGCGGCGGCCAGGTGCAGGCGCGCGCCCGCCCAAGCCCAATCCGAATTGGACTAGGGTTTGGGGGGCGACTCCCCTTTCCTTCTTGTCCTCCTTCTCTTTCCCCCTTCCCCCTTCTACGGGAAGGACAGGGGGGGGCGAATCCTACTTGGACCGGGAGTCTAAGTAGAACTCCCCCCCTTGGCGCGCCTCCTCTATGGCCGGCCCCCTCTCCGCCCCCCTTTATATACGTGGGGGCACCCCAAAGACACACCAAGTATACTCTTAGCCGTGTGCGGTGCCCCCTCCATAGTTACAAACCTCAGTCATATCTTGTAGTGCTTAGGCAAAGCCCTGCGCTGGTAACTTCATCATCACCGTCGCCATGCCACCGTGCAGATGGAACTCTCCCTCACCCTCAACTGGATCAAGAGATCAAGGGACGTCATTGAGATGAATGTGTGTTGAACGCGGAGGTGCCATACGTTCAGTGCTTGGATCGCGAAGACGTTCGACTACATCTACCGCGTTACTAAATGCTTCCACTTTTGGTCTATGAGGGTACACGGACACATTCTCCCCTCTCATTGCTATGCATCTCCTAGATAGATCTTGCATGATCGTTAGTTTTTTTTTGAAATACTGCGTTCCCCAACAAGTGCCCCATCATTGGCCCTACCCCATTGTCCGTCTTGCCACACCGTACTATCTTGGTTGTCATGGATCATTGTACCGAGCCTAGAACACCCCTAAAGGCCCTTACAATTGCACGAATCTACCGAGCCGTATCAAGTGTGATCTACCAAGGGTGATTCCTTATATTTCACTGTCGATGTCGACTATATAGTGTAGCACATCTAGTCTGACCTACTGAGGATAATTCCTCATATTTCACTCTAGGTGACGACTCTACCTATCGGTGCAACAAACCCTCGGTCCGTTGCCCGAACAGTGCACAAGCCTAAGGACAAGTTCACAGCACCCAAGATCACACCAAGGACTAAGGATAAGTCCTTTGAAGAATCAAAGTGCAGATCAAGAAGACCAAGTCAAGCCACAGAAGGAAGATATCACTAAGGGAAAAACCTCCCTTGCCCGGCAGGCGAGCCTAGCGAAGTCAGGGTTACCCCGGAAGCAAGCCCCTGGATCAGCTCGGCAGGCCTGCCGTGGCTTGCGGAGGTGAACTGCTCCACCGCACCGCCTCACAGCGAGGCAAGTCATCAATATGTGTGGTGTTAAGCCCCCAAGTGACTAAGGGGCTGCTTCCTGCCACATGGCAGCCACTTCCTATAGAAGACACCTCCAAATGACACCCGTCCTGAGACGTGTGAAGCAAGTAGGCGCGAAGCTGGCAAAGCAGCCCGGCAAGGCTTCCCGGACATGCATTTAATGCGCTCTGTTCGCCTGCAAAGTTAGGTATGATAGCACTGTTTGCTATCTAATCAGCGTGTAGAAGACTAATTTGCCACTGTGGTGACCCCTTTATCTATAAAAGGAGGCCCATGGAAACCGTAGAGAGGATTCAGACCCTCGCATATTCATACGCGCCTAACTACTCTCACCTTGAGGCAACCCTGCCGGGCAAGAGCGCCGCGTCCTCCACCATTATCCACGATCAATCCAACAAACTAGGAGTAGGGTTTTATGCCTCACAGCAGCCCGAACCTGGGTAAAACTGCCCGTGTGATCTCTGCCATGTTGTGTTATGCTTCTCCGCTCTTTGTCCAACGTGCCCATCTCCCCGCCGAATCAAAAAGGGATCATGGCACCATAGGTGGTCATGGTTTCCCTCGACATCTTTGGCACGCCAGGTAGGTGGATTCACTTGCGCGAACCCGGATCCGTAAGCAGCGCGTGACCTTCATCGCCATTTTCGTCGTCAACATCTCCATCGACTATGCTGCCCAAGAAGAAGCCTGTTGCCACAGCTCACCCGTCCACGTCGAAGGCCCCGCCGCCCTTGACCGCCGATGTTGCGGGGACAGGGGGGACCCATGGAGGTGTGGACGCTGTGGGGGACATGGTCGACGCAGGCGGCATTTTTATCTCCTCCCTTGCGGTCGGAGGAAGAGCGGGAGGCAACGGAGAAGGATAGCACCAACAACATCGTGGCGACCACGCTCCACGAGGTATGGGTAGAGAGATTATTCCTTCTGTTCCTCCCTGCCCTGCCGAGGGGCATAGCCACGATGGTGACGTTCACCCTAAGGCAAATTGCAATCCTCCGGCCGCCCCTACCACGGGCGCGGTCGCCGGATATGCACCGCCCCTGGAGCAAACTATCCCAACCAATGGTCCGGATTGGGCCATTGGTCCACATGCGCCACCACCTCATCACCACGCCATCCAAGCAACCGGCTACTGATGGCGGGATCCCAGCGCAGCCACTACCGGCACCGTCAGGAGCCGGACGACGCTGTGGTCTCCATCATCTTCACCTATGCCAAGTACCGCTTCGGAGGCCATGGCGCGGGCCCAGCTACTACTGAGATTTCTAACGGCAACTGATCAGATGGATGAGTGGAGAGCCACCATTCAGAGCTCGATTGGCTTTGCCGAGGCTGGAGGCTCATAGTGAGCTAGCCTGTTATGGCCTGCCTAGACGACGACGGCAACCCACGCTGCTGGCCGTGTGGAAGGGGCCACCCCCACAGTGCAATCCCCACCACGGCAATTGACACAAGGGCCATGCGACCAAGAGCTTAATGATGTCTCGATGGCTTTATCAGATCCTCAAGAACGTCAAGGCCGACGGTGAGCCCTGGAGGAGAGGCGGAGGGGGGTGCACGCATCACCATTGAGTGATGCCGCGACAACCACCACCCGTCCGATGGGCCCGATGGCCCCAACGTCGACGAGCTTGCGCTTGGTAGAGGCGGGTACCTGCCTTTCGAGGCTGGGTGCCGTACCTTCACCCATGAGCTGCGACAAGTTAGTTGGCCGTCCGCTCGCACGTTTAGGCCAGAGATACCAGAGAAGTATGATGGGAGACCGATCCCGGCAAAGTTCTTGAGCATCTACACGATCGCTATTCAAGCTGGCGAGGGAAGAGATGAGAAGGTTTTTGCCAACTACATCCCTTTGGCACTCAAGCCAAACGTGAGGTCTTCCTTGATGCACTGACTGGAGAACTCCATCTTGACCTGGGCTGACTTGTGCCATCTGTTCATTGGTGCCTTCACGGGCGGCCATCAAGAACCAGGGCGGCCCAGCGATTTGCACCTTCCCCCGCAGAAGGAAGGAGAGACCCTGCGGAAGTACATTTTGATGTTTAGCCAAGTCCACAGAAATATTCCAGAGATCCATTCAACAGCTGTGATAGCTGTGTTCCAATCCAATGTGCACAGTCATCATATACGTTCCAAGATGAACGTTCGGTTGCCCAAGACTATGAACGAGCTCTGCACCTTGGTGGACAAGTGTGCTCGGGTGGAAGAGGGGTGAAAGTCCATAGAGAAGAAGATGGCATCGACATCGACTCAGAGGATGACGACGAGGTCACTAGTCAGAAGAAGAAGAACAAGAAGCGCATTAAGAAGCGCAAGGGTAAGGCAGTAATGACCGTTGAGGGGTCAGGCAAATCGATCATTCGAGGAGATTCACAACCCGTGGTCAGACAAGTCAACAAGGATTACCAAAGTCCATTAATGGACGTATACATTGAGGAAGTGAGAAGGCTAGAGGAGCGCTTCGACGGATTGCAAACAGAGCACGTACCCCATGCGGAAAACAACATTGTTGATCATCTGCCAAAGTGTGCTTCCTAGAAAGCTTCCTGTGGAACCAGGAACTTTTGTTCTGCACCTCACTCAGCCATCCATATCCCTGGCAACAATGTCCTAGAAGAGGAAGAAACTGGACTCCGGCAAGCCTCTCCCGGTAGTGAGCAGCCCCAACCAGCCCAGTTCACCTCAGATTCAGCCCGCATATGTTTTTTTCCTGTGTGCTGCAAATTTCTCCAATTATCCAGAGTTTGCAGTTTTATAGAAAAACCCTCATTGTTCATGCATATAATAACTCAACAGCCGTGCATCGGATTAAAATGTTTTAAACATGTAAAATGCTTGGAATTTCATCTAGTTTCATAATTTGCAACTTCCATCTATGTTTAAAATGTTTAAGTGTGATATTTAAATTATTTTGCATAAATGACATGTTAAAATGCTTTATTTCATAACTAAATAATCGTAGCTCCGATTTAAATAAACTTTATATGTAAATGGGGTAGAAAAATGCATAGATTAACATGGCACGCTTACTTTGCATGTTTCACAATTCTAAAATATGGTTTAGGGTAGAACATTAGCAAATTCGAAATATGCATATGGGGATTTTCCGGAATTCGCGTTTGTTGTTTCCGGCCTCATTTAAAGTTGCCTAAATAGATAGTTTATATATGATTCACCTCTTGCCATGTTAAACAACATTTAATACTGATGGGTACATAATTGAGAGAGAACTAACAAGTCATGTTGTGTTTCATCAATATGCAACTCGTTGCATATTGAGCTCCACTTAATTTTTAGTATAGTTTGTTTCACTTTGCCATGCCATGTCTCATTAAACCGGACATGCATCATACTTACTTGTGCATCACGCCATGTTTATGTGTTGTGTGTTACCATGTTGTTTGGTTCTTTCGGTTGTGCTTCTTCTCGATAGTTCTTGTTTCGTTGCGATCGTGAGGATTCGTTCGACTACTTTGGTTCGACTACTTCATGGATCCGATCTTCTTCCTAGCAGGATTTCATGCAAGATGACCGTCACCTTGGATACCATTACTATCTTTGTTTTCCCAGGTGTCTCGATGCTATCGCTATGTTGTGCTACCTACCACTTGTTTATCAAGCTTCCCAAATTGCCATGATAAGCCTCTAACCTTTTTCACCATCCCAGCAAAACGTTGTTTGGCTATGTTACGGCTTAGCTCGGCCCTCATATAGCATTGCTAGTTGGAGGTACAGTTGCATGTCATTCCATGTTGGGACATGGATATCATGGATATCATGGGATATCACAATATCTCTTATTTTAATTAATCCACATATATACTTGGTAATGGGTGGAAGGCTCGGCCTTTTCCTTGGTGTTTTGTTCCACTCATGCCGCCCTAGTTTCTGTCATACCGGTGTTATGTTCCTTGATTTTGCATCCCTAACACAATGAGGGTTTATGGGCCCCTCTTAACAGTTCGCTTTGAACAAAACTCTTCCAGCAAGTCCCAACTTAGGTTTTACCATTTGCCTAATAACAACTAAAACTTGCATAGAGACCGGCTAGCACCCGAGGACTCTTATTCAACCCCTGGGCTAGTGCTCCTCATGAGTGTTGGTACAAACCTGTCAACTATCGGTGACCGCCAGGGGCAACTCTGGATTTGGCCTACCGGATGTTTGGACAATCCGATCGTGGCCTGAGACGAGATACGCACGGCTACTACCAGGGTGTCGGCACGTAGGGAGGTCTTGTTGGACTTGTTTTGCCATTGTCGAAATGTCTTGTGCACCGGGACTCCGAGTCTGATTGGAGGGTCCCGAGATGGAGGATTGTCTCCGCGGATCGTGAGCTTGTCATGGGCTAAGTTTGGACACCCCTGCAGGGTTTAAACTTTCGAGAGCCGTGCCCGCGGTTATGTGGCACATTGGACTTTTTAATATCTGGTTGTAGAGAACTTGACATCAGATTCGAATTAAAATACACCAACCACATGTGTAACTGTGATTGTCTCTTTTAGACGAGGTTCGGGAAGAGAAAACAGTTGGGTTATGTTAGAACATTAGTAGTTCAGGATCACTTATTAATCATTACTAGTTTGCGACCGTTTGTGTAGTTTCTCATCTTGCTCTTGTACTCGTAAGTTAGCCACCATACAATGCATAGTGCTGTAGCAACCTCACAACTTATCCATTCCATACCCATTAAGCTTTTTTAGTATTGATACAATGGTAATGGGGTTGCTGAGTCCTCATGGCTCACGGTTTACTACAACAACAACTGCAGGTAAAGCTAATGTGATGGTCTGACGCGAGTGCGATGCTTGCTTGTTTGGAGTTCTTCTGCTTCATCTTATTTGATCAAGGGATAGGTTCCGGATCGAGGAGCCTGGGATTAGCAGGGTGGTTGTCGTTCTTCTTTTTCGTTTGATTTCATCCGTAGTCGGATCCTGCTCTTCTATATGATGATTGCTATGTATTGATGAACTATTGCATTCATGTTGTAGGTTGTGGAGAGTGTGAGCCGTCATCTTGTATTCTCATCTATTCAGTACATGGTATGTTGTAATGACATCCACCTTGCTATGCACTCAAAATGCGGTTGTGCTCCAATCATGAATTCATCACGTGATTGGAATACAATCGCATCTTGGGCGCTACACTGTCCCTACAGTGTTGATAAACACAAGTGATCAAGCTCTAGCTTGTGGGCCAGTCCCGTGCACGCCACCTCATCAGGTCCTCAGTGCCTTGTATCCTTAGGGAACAATCATGAATAGACCACTGAGCATGCATGCCCCTATGTACATTGTAATATGTCAGCATGCAGAGGCTTCATGAGCTAGGCATACGGACGGTGTACGAATAACACTACATCACCTGAGGAGGCCCAACCTCGATGGGCACTCCAACCTTGGAATAATTTGTGTAGGCATTTATTCCGGTCGGTTTAGATTATATTTTCGTAGCATTCGGCGCACAACTACAACAATCACCGTAGCGGGTAATTAAGCTATGGGGAGCACCTAATATGAGCACCGGGGAGCCATTGGATCGAAGATGCAGCGGCACACACGAGGCCTGAATGTTTTATTTGCAAAAAAACCTTTGGAGAGTTTGGAAATTGCGCATAATTACAAAGACTACTCCCAAGCCATTGGATCTCACTTCCAACAGTGTAAAAACTCGTATCACCATAGTATCTAAGCTGTGGGTGGATGTGATATTCTATGCCGCTCTCATTTTTGTTCGTAAACTTGCAAAAAACGTGTAACTCGTGCTGTTACTTGTTTAATCATGCAAAGTGTTTGTTTAAAAAAACCATCCTACACTGAAATATCGGAACAACACAAGGGGGTCCCACTTGTCATTAATCAAATTTGGACCTAAAACTAACAAATCTGAAACACGAGATTTGAATTGGCAACCTGGACTACAAAGCATAAGTCGATAGGCTGAAAAAATGAACGGTTGTTGGCTTTGTCCCATAACTTGATTTTATACGGTACTTGCATTGAGTAGAGTAGAGGGAGTGCCTCGTCAACACGTGCATGACCGTTATCTCACTTACTGGTGGGTCCCAGGTCTGTGATCTCAATCTCTCTTCTCTCCATCATCTAACATTTGCATGGGCACACACGAAGAGTGGTGCTAGCTTGCCGTGGTGTTATTACAACTAAAAAAACTTGGAAAATTGAAGAATCGCCTAGAACAAGAGACGTTGTGGCTGGTCGAGACGGAGCTGACCACATCTATCCTCCGTGCAACGTTTGCATGATGAAGCTGTGTGGCTAGTGGAGTGTTTTCAACCGACTGGCTGGGTCCCGAGGTCGAACCATAGGTACTACGTCTGATAAAGTATATTTTTACACGCACATTTTTCCTCCATGCCGAGACGTGGCACACCCTACCGCGCAGTTTCGGGGTCCTCCCGGGTGGTGCACGCATATATTCTTCCTGGCGTGGCACACCCTACCACGCGTTTTCTGGGTCCTCCTCGATCATAGCGCTGAAGCAAGTAAATGAGTCATCAAATCACGAAAGACCACCTTTCCCGCCGAGTACATCAGTGAAGCACGGTGGCTAGCTAGTTGGTCTAGTTCGACCGATTAGCTAGGCTGCCGCCACATTTGTTTTTCACCCCTTTTTTATCTACTTGCCGGCAGGTAAATTTAAATATCCACCGCGGCATTGCTCTGGTGTTTGGGTGCAGCAGGATTTTTAATTTTTTAATTGACGGGAGCAGGTGCAGCAGGAATTTTAATTTTTTGATTGACGGGAGCAGGCGCGACAACAATTAGTCACGATGACTCCGCCTGTACCCACTGCTCCCTGATGTGAGATGTCATCGACTGGTGTTTTACCATGGTGAAAACCAAAAGATTCCCCGCTCCCTCCGCCTTCCCGTAGATTGCATTGCCTTTCAGCCATTTCGCCCCCTTTGCTTCCTCTCCCCATTGCTTCTACCTAGTGCCATGACGGCGCAGCAGATCACAGAGTCCGAGGTGAGGCTCCTGACACAGGAGCTCCATGCCAGGGATGCGGAGCTCAGGGCCAAGGACGTGGAGCTCCGTGAGCTCAAGGAGGAGAGGAGTGCCATGCTCCTCCGTTATGTGCGGGAGTTCACGGAGCTTCAAAAGCAGCAGGTGTCCACCACAAAGATGCTCGAGGCATCGGCGGCGTTGCTGCAGAAAGCGGGAGATACTATAGGCCGTCAGGGGAGCCTGCTGGATCGCGAGTGCGCCGATCGTGACGAGGTCCAGGATCGCCTCGGCCACTTGGTGAACCAAGTTGCCACGCACGTGTTGCGGCTGCGCGATGCCTACCGTCGTGCCAGCACGATGATGTCGGCCGTCGGGCTAAACCCGTTCGACCACCTGGTTGACTTCAATGAGCTGCGGCTTCCTGACCTGGTCTCCTTCTTCACCTATATCTCCGAGGAGCTGAGATGTCTCCGCGCGATGGTGGGGGCTGAGCTGGACAAGGAGGGGTTGCGGGCTGCCGTTGCTGTTGCCTGGCGAATCCTTTCAGGGCTCCGTCACTGGAATCCATTCATGCCATTGGACGCCATCTTTGACGAGCTGGCTCCCGTCGACCGGGAGCGGGCTCTGCGGGCGGTTGCACCCTGCATCACCAAAGTCATGCACCTCGAGAAGCAGAGGGACTTCGGTGGTGTTTAGGCGCCCTCTGCATGGGCATCTCCATGTCTCGGTGCAACATGACCATTGGATCAAACTCAGATGGTGCACATTAGTCACTGTAGCACAAAACGTGTGGGTGTGTTTGGTTGCATTCTCATCTCAATATAGTTGTTTCCTCTTCGTGTATTTTTGTCAACCTACTAGTGTGGACTCATGCACCCTTCATGCACTCTGCCAAACACCCAAAAGTGGGTCGAGAAGGGAACTTTTACTCCCATCCCGTGCACCCTTCATACACCCTGCCTAACACTATTCGTGCTTCATATGGTTCAAGTTTCGTGGAGTACTGTAGCACCGTACTCTCCATGCTCTGTGGACCTAGTTCTATTAACATTGATCTCACCGTTCATTCTCGACCGGACAGTCGAAAAAGCGGTACTATGTTACATATAGGAGTAGTTGACATGAGCACAACATCATTTGTTATCGTCATATCTTACTACACTAGCAACAAGATTCTGTAGTACTGACGTATGAACCACTACACATGCCTAGTAGTAGGAGCACTGTGTATGTTCAAGTGGCTGCCGTGTTTCGCACTCCTCCGTCATAAGAGTGGAAACGCTTGTTGTAATCATTTTTTTCTTCTGAAAACAGTGGACATGCACTACCGTGCGGATCCTCCTCCAGCCATGGACTAAATTACTCACTTTCGCCGATGTGTGGGACAGCCATCATCGGGGTCCACCAGCCATGTACTAAATTACTCCATAGTAATGCCCAATGAGCCGTCAAATCACAAAACCCCCTCCTTTCCAGCAGTAAGTTGGAGGGACGAAGCAACCATCATTTCACTCTTTTGTCTCAGCTTCCTCTCTACCCAACCCACGCTTCTGCTTCATCTTGTTCCTCATTTCTTCAAGAAAACCCCGTCCTGCTTCTGCCATTGTTCTTCTCTCCAAAAGAAGGAAAGGTGAGCGCATCAATGGTGTTGATTCTGGCTAAGGCCCGGTCTTGCAACCCCGAGACTGATCCTATAACTCCCTCTCTTTTCTTCTTTTGGGTTTGTGATTATGGTTTCTTTTCTTTTAGTTCTATTTGACAGTTTCTTGATGGATGCTTGAGCACCGGCCGAAGTGATGTCTATGTCTCCAGCCAAAACCGTCGAGGCTCATGGTACGAAGAAGCACAAGCACCCCGCTGAGACTACCACAGACAAGCTCAAAGCCATTGCCCTATCCAAGCCCCCCTCTTCGGGATCCCTCATTAAGCAAGTCCAGGTAATATCTCTTCTTGACGATCTTTTTCTCGATCTTGATCGTGTTTTTTCATCTAACATGCAGTACTAGTACTAGTAGTACAACTTTCTGGGTGATCTTGCATGTGATTTTTGTGTGCCAAATGACGGTTCTAAATTCCTCTTTTTACCAAAACATGCGAGAGGTTGACACTGATTTCTTATAGATTACTTTCAACTACTCCCTCTGTCCCAAATTTCTTGTCTTATATTTGTCTAGATACGGATGTATCTAATACTAAAATGTGACTTGATACATCCGTATCTAGACAAATCTAAGACAAGAATTTTGGGACAGAGGGAGTACTTTATGAACATCAATGCTACCTTTTAAGAGGGTATATTTGCCTCAGTAACTTGTGTTATGGATATTGCATGTAATCCCTCTGCTCTCATGCCTTTGAAGACATGTTCTAGTGTCTTTGTTCACTCATTTCTGTGCGTATATGTAGTCATATATGGAGTCTAATATCGAAAATCGTCTTATATTTCTGAACGGAGGTAGTCTAATTAGAACCAGATCCGCGGTCGAGATGAAGTTCTCAAAGTCATGCCATGTGAACTGGACCTGATGATGAGTTCTACTGCTGAACTATCCAGCTGCTGTGTTCTTGTCGCCACGTTTCCTGAACTAGGGTTTTCCTGTAGCATTGTTGTCAGGCATGTTCTCGAGGCTATACTTGACCACAACAATTTCCTGGTTGTGCCTTCGATTACGAAGGGTGTGGTTCTTGTAAAGCTTCCCAACAAATCTGATGCGGCATGTCTTCATCATCATGTTTATGAGTGGAAAGACCACTCTATTAGGTTCTCCAAGGTTGACAAGATGGTGATGGTGCATGTAGACATCTCACACGAAGTCCATGGCCTAGTCAGTTATGCGGGGTTCATCCTGTAGGTTGGTGGCAAAAAATAGTCTGCAGAGTTTAGTTAGTGCAACTTTGCTTGTCTGTAGTAAGTACTATTGTTCAGTACTTAATTTGTGTTTGTGAACCCTGTATTTTTTTATTAGTATTGACGCTTTTGGTGTGTGGTCAGTCCTGAGAACGGTCTATGTTAATGTCTGTCCACTCAATTCAGTATGTATATTTTAAAGTATCCATGTCATATTTTTTTGAGGACGGTCTATCAATTATGGTTACAGTCTAATATTTGTATGCATTGCAGGGTTTATCACACCCACTAGGATTTCCAGCCCCATGGATGTTCGATCCATACGATTTGTCACGACCTTTGGACTGTCCTGCTTGTGGGAGTAGGTGAGGCCCCTGCATGCCACGCGTAGTTGGACGATCAATCTTCTGTTTAGTATTTCAACATAGTGATTTCCTGGTAAGGATTCACTCGTGTCACATCAAGTAAATCTTATTGATTTACTGTCTAAATCTTATCGATTTAATGTCATGTTTTCTTTCTTTTCCTGCAATTTTACTATGCAGGTTTTGCCATGTGACATTCATCGTAGAATAAACCGTTTGGTTTGCTCTATGATGACTATTTTTGCAGGTTTCACTTCTTATGTCGTGTTAGTAACGAAGGCACCGTCCATCACTTATATTACTGGAAAAAATTGGATCAGTCTGTTGTCTGAGTACAAGTTGAATCCCTATGATGAACTGTAGTTTGGTTTAACAAAAACACCACAATTAGTCCTTCTCGCGTTTAAAAGAAATGAAGAAAAATACTGGATTACGTTCATGGATCCTAGTCAAGTTAGAAAGCAGGTCATAGCATACCAGACACAATCGTCGCTGTCTCGCACAGATCGAGCACCGGCAGTTGCTCTAGCACTGACAGTGGCAACAACTCAGTCTGATCGAGCTGAGGATTGGGCACCAACCGCGTCAGCGGATCAGTCTGATCTACCGAAGGATCGGGCATCGACACCGGCACCTGCTCCGACACTGGCACCAGTTCTACAAGGAGCACCATCTCCAGCAGCAGCAGCGTCTTCAGCACCTGCACCAACACTTACACTTGCATCTGCGCCGGCCAGTGAAGTTGCACCGGCAATAGACTGGGCTGCAGTTCACACTTCATATACCAAAGTCCTTACAAAAACCGACATGTCCACCTTCTTGGTAAGCATTGGCCGCCCAAGTGCTTAGTTCTTTTTTCTTTCGATGTTGTTTCACATGATTCACTGTGTTGATCTAACTATTTGGGTATGTCTTCATGTTTGCAAACAAAGAATTTCTAGAGCAACGAGGGAGTCGTTCAACAATCTGGGCGACTGCGGCCAAGTTTCTCTTACCATGCGCAACCTTGGTGTGAATGAACCTGCTCAATATACCATAAGTACAAAGGATGGTCGCATGATGATTGATGCTAAAGGATGGTCAAGGTTCAAATCTAAATCATATCTTGCGGTAGGGGATGATATCAAAATCGCACTTTCTCGGCAAGGAGAGCTGGTCCATATCAACTTTGAAATTCTTCAGTAGCAGCACGCAACTGCCGAACTGATCTATCCTCCGAGAGATTTTGATGTAATAATCTGGCATGGTGAAACAAGTGTCCTGTTTGTATAAGTAATACGATAGTATTATTTATCACATGGTATATCGTTGATAGAATTGCAACTCTGATTGCTGGTTAGGAACTGTCTTTCGATTTCATTCCAACAGCTCCCGTGCTTTATTCAATTTTGTGTATTCACCTTGCGACAACATCTAAAACCAGCGCCGTATCGATCGCTGGCAATATGTAAAGCGCTGAGGTAGAACACATGGGCCACCAAACATGCAGGGTCGGCCTGCGGCCCAAAGTCCAGAACCGTGAGCCTATCTGAGTATTATATTCTCAACTGAACCCCCATAAAAAAAGCTGAACCCCCATAATGCCCGTGCGTTGCAGAGGGAGTACGTTTCTCGGCAAGGTGAGCCTGTGATATAAAAGATTTGTATATTTCTTTATAGAGGGAGTATCTCTCTGTCAAAAAATATATTTATCTGCAACTAGTTACTCCTGTATTTCTTCTTCCTTTCGTTGATATGTGGGGCAACCGGCAACGGGGTGCACATGCCATATGCACAAATTAGAGTGCACAACTTCATGGTAGACACACCCCGGTTGTAGCGCCGCAGTAATGCACAATGAGCTGTCAAATCACAACCTCCCTTTCCAGCTTTAGTAGTAAGCTGGATGGACGAAGCGGCAATATTTCACTGGGCCTGAATCCCCTTCTCCCTCGTTTGCTTGTTCAGAGAAAACCCCCTCTCAGAGATTGCATAGGGTTTTCTCATGGAGAACCAGGTACGAATTCTTCATCCATCCCCGATAAACCCAAGTCCCTTGGTCATAGGTAATACTAGGATGGCAGCCGCTGCCGTTGATGCATTTTTCTTCCTACTGAATCTAGTGTGTTTCATTTGCAGTGCCCAAAGTGCGAGTACCCTATAGGTTTCTACGCCCTCTGCGAGACGCCACACTTGTTCCTTCTCATCCTAACACAGGATTTTGAAACGCGCACAGTATGTTCCTAGAATCCTCTTTTCTATCCGGGAGGGAGGTTTTTTTTTGAACATGCTATGTTCTCATATTATATTTCCTGCAGTGTATTATTTTCTCTGCCAGAACACATGTATTCAAGATACTCGGCCTTGCCATAACTGAATACACTAGTTTAATGGTCACAGTGAAGACAAGCCATGGATATAAGTTCCGAGTTGGGTTCATGAACCAAGAAGATCGCTCCTTTTTTTATGGCCGAACTTGGATAAACTTTCTCAAGTGTTACAGACTGAAAGTTGGCGCACGAATGTTGATGGAAATAGCAAAACCTGGTCTCATATTCACTGCGATCTTCCACCCCGA
The DNA here is from genome assembly GCF_018294505.1 of Triticum aestivum. Lineage (NCBI taxonomy): Eukaryota > Viridiplantae > Streptophyta > Magnoliopsida > Poales > Poaceae > Triticum > Triticum aestivum. Next base: position 391,160,439 of record NC_057803.1, on the reverse strand, counting down.
CGTCGTTCCAATTGTTCATCCATGTTAGTTTTGTATCTGGTTCTTGCTTGTTGCCTCGATTACTTCTTAATCCACCTATTCTGTCTAACTAATGACAATTTAACTTTAGAAGTAGCAACGAATCTCTCACGAAGATGCTACATCTAACTAATATTTTCTTATAATTGGTGGCACGTGTAGGTTTTTTCAAAGTTAAGCAGTCTGCTCGTTTGTTACTCTGTAATAACTCGGCTGTTACTAATGGCACTGAAGTTGACTGGATCGACATCCACAAGTTCTTACACTTTATTGATCGTCTTGAGGTCCTTGTGGGGCGTTTCAATGGTGGAAGGCCACGTGGGATATGTGTGCCACTACTGCACTCGTTGAACAGGTCCAACTGGGTCGAGAAACTTATGGTACGAGCTGTTTTCTGTTATATATGTTGTTCATAAACTATTGCTTATACACAGTTTTAAAGCCGTGATCTTCTTGAAACAGGAACTGCCGAGTTCTATTGTTCCTATACAGATGCCTGACCATGGTCGGGTCAGACTTGCTCTTGGTCACAACATGATGTTTATGTCGACCTACTCAATTCCCCTTGGAGGTGAAAAGATACTTATTCATGGGTGGTCTCAAATAATGAAGGCTCGTCCATCTTGGAGAATAGGACAGAAGATTATGTTCATGCTTTTCCATGGCTCTAAAGCGAATATCCTGTTTATTGACCACGTTGCGAGATGAAGCGGCTTTTAGAAGGTTGTGGATGCACGGGGTGGCGCATGGGCCTTGTCCTGGGGCTTGGTGGCCTCACCCTTGGTTAACTGTAGGCAATGTAGCACTGTTCGAGGCGTGCTTTGTACGGTTCAACCTGTATAATTTCTCATACTGCTTTCAGCTTTGGTTGTTAAGTGCCCTCGCTGGTTTCAGTTAAGGTTGTTATGTACTCAAGCTACTTTTACAGTCTGTCGTGTTTCTTCAATCATGTCTTCCTCCAGCCGCCAAAACCAAGCCAGCACCGGCGGGGCCGCCTGCTTCCGCCTCCCATGGCTGGCTGCGCCTCAACGCATGCATCGTCGCCCCACCGTCTCCTAAATTGTTAACGCTGACGTCCTCCACGCACTTTGGTGCGCTCGCCAAGGCGCCGCCCTCTCGCGTTGTCAACATGGTCAACAAACAACAAGAATCGGCAGAAGTACGTGGAGAGGATGACAGTAGGGGCCCCCCACATCAGTGTATGGAAAAATAAAATGCTTCCTCCTAGTGTTTTCCTGACATGTGGGACCCACGACATTGTGAGCCTATATAGTCAATATACTAGAGAACAGCACAAGATCGGCTGACACCTGGGACGTAGCTATTCGAGCAGTAATTTTTTTGTTTGGTATTGTTGAGATGGAGCAGGGTTTGAACTAGGCTGTGGCCCGTCTAGCCCAGGCTTATATTTTATGTTCACCATGTTACCAACCCAACTATTTTTTCTTTGTTAAAATGAGCCCAGTTTGTTTTTTCTGAAGAATACCCAATCCAGGCCTACTTATTTTTCTATGCCCTGGTGGGCTGCAACTCTCTCAAGACGCCTGCAAATCTTGAAAGTACAATGAAATGGGTTGTAAATATAAAAACAGATGAAAAATTGGCAATTACTTTATAATTTCTGAATTTTATTACATTTTCAGATTCCTATTTCACTGGGCATTAACCTAATTTAAATATATCTTCAAAGTACTTTAAATCTGGCTGGACATTTCGGTATTAAAAATAGTTTGGAACCCACAGAAATATGCGAAATTGGCCCTGGCCAACCAAAAAAAATGACTGCAATAAATTGCATAAGAAGTTGCCATGAGCTATATATAAATTATTAAAAAAGAGGGAGTGGTCTGACTTGTGGGCTTGTTTAGTTGACGCGTATGCAAGATTTTTTAGTTATTATATACGTCAACAAACGATTCTAGCAGACGTAACTGTTGGATGTCAATCCAACGGCCATCGTGTTTCTTCAATCTCTGATCTTCTTGCTCCAGCCGCCAAAGCCACGTCGGTGGGACCGCCTACTCTCGCCTCCCGTGGCCGGCTGTGCTGCCGCGCTGGCCTCAGCGCCCCTACTACTCCCACCGCTGGCCTGGGCATCCCTCTACTCACCCACACCCCCTGTTATTCTGCGGCGACGACAGCCTCACACCGGAGCCGAACTGGTGAATGCTCGTACTCCTCTCCGCGTGGGCATCCACTGCCATGTCTTTGCTGGCTCCGCGTCGTCCCCTTCCTATGCATTGCCGTCGTCCACCGTCGTGGTGCTCTCAGCGTGGCGTGATCAATGTGGTAAACGGCCGACTTCCATCGGAAGAGTACTGTACGTGGAGAGGCTGACAGCTGGGTCCACGGCAGCCGCAAGGAAGTGCCTCCTTATTACGTGGAAAATAATTATTCCTCCACCTGATAGCGGGGACCCACCGGACGGAACACCAGTATTTTGCCAAAAAAAATCGTTTCCCCCTGACTGCTGGGAGCCACCGGACGGGCCACCGTATTTCGCAAAAAAAACATTCCCCCCACTATCAGCTCGGACCCACCGGAAGTGCCTCCTTATTATGCACAAAAAGATGAATAATCCCCCGGCTAGCTGGGACCCACCTTGGTGGGAGGCTGACTTGTGGGCCTACTAAGTTGACGGGGACGAAGGGCTTTGTCAAATTAGTCAATATGAATGATTCTAGCTCCAGTGACCGTACGATGTCCATCCAACGGCCGTAGTGCTTCTTCAACCTCTGGTCTTCTTGCTCCAGCTGCCCAAAGCAGCGCCGGTCGTGCCGCATGCTCCTACCTCCCATGGCCGGCTGTGCTGTCACGGAGGCCTCACCGCCCCCTACTATTCCCACCACTGGCCAGGCCCTGCGGCGACGGCAGCATCACACCGCAGCTGAACCAGTGAACCCTCGTACTCCTCTCCGCACGAGCTTCCACTGCCGCGTCTTTCCTGGCTCCGCATCGTCCCCTTCCTAGGCCTCGCCGTCGTCCACCGCCGTGGTGCTCTCGGCGCAGCGTGGTCAATGTGGTCAACGATCGACATCCATCGAAAGAGTACTATGCATGGAGACGCTGACAGCTGTGTCCACCGCCGTAACAAGGAAGTGCCTCCATATTACGTGCAAAATAATTATTCCTCCACCTGACAGCGGGGACCCACCGGACGGGCCACCGTATTTCGTGAAAAAATGTTTGCCCCTGACTGCTGGGACCCACCAGCTACATCTTCGCACACAAGGAAGTGCCTGACAGTCGGGACCCACTTGGTCGAAGCGTACGTAGCGTTGTCATTTTGGTCGCGAACATGTATGTACATACATACTGGTCGATGTAGAGGCGCGCACGTGTCTTAGTAGAGGCGCACACATAGCATGTACACGTACGTACAGCGGCCCGGGTGCAAGAAAGAAAATACGGCCACGTATGTGCACATACGGGCGGAGTCTCAAACGCCTACTCGCGCATACGTACGGCCAAGGCTCGTGTACATGGCTGGGTCGGAACGGAGAAACAACGTTGTCGTCGTGTTCATGGGGAGGCAACGGAATGCATCATTTTCATGGGGAGGCAACGGCATGCGTCATTTTCATGGGGAGGCAACGGAATGCATCGTGTTCATCAGGAGGGCTTGGACGGAACATGCGATGGAAACGAGGCCTGGCGTACCGCAGAACGGAGGAAACGGCCTTGTGTTCGACCGGCCACATTCGAAACGGGATCCTGTTCATCAGGAGGGGTCTGGCATACCGCAAAACGGAGGAAACAGACCTCCTACGATCGAAACGGGGGTCCTGTTGATCGGGAGGGGTGTGGCGTACCGCAAAACGGACGAAACAGACTTGTGTTGGAGCGCTACGGTCGAAACGGGGGTCCTGTTCATCGTGAGGGGTGTGGCGTACCGCAAAACGGGACTCCACGGGATACAGTTCATCTCTACCGTCGGCCCCCTCCAGCCTCCACGAGCTACTATTCATGCACCGTCGACCTCCTCTAGCCTCCACCTGCGACTGTTCATCCACGGGCTCCTGTTCGTCCAGCCTCCACCGCGCGCTACTCCACCGGCTACTATTCAACCAGCCCTCTCCACGGGCTCCTGTTCAACCACCCCTCCACGGGCTACTGTTCATCCTGCCCTCCACCTTCTATTGTTCATCCTGCCCTCCATGGGGTGGTCCTGCTCATCCAGCCCTCCACGGGGTCCTGTTCATCCAGCCCCAGCCGGCTCGATCGATCGGGGTCCTGTTCATCCAGAGGCAACACCACGGGGTCCGGTTCATCCACACCCACCGGGAACTATTCATCCAAACCCCCCTGTAACGCCCTCGATGCGGCTATATCTCCCACATGTCGAAGCACGACTTAGAGGCATAACCTGCAGTGCAATCGCTCAGGTTCAGTTAGAGCCCAACGCCTCGCTCGGGTTCAGTTAGAGCCAACGCCTCGCACACACACGCGTACGTGTACGAGGGAAGCGCGCATCGCTCGGCCCCCGACCTCCCACCATAACCGGGAACTCCCCGAAATTTTCCTTGCCCTCGCTTCTACCATGGTTTTTTCCGTCATGGACGGCCCAAAGAATGTCATGTAGCTGCGTCTCCGGCCCGCCTAGGACGAAAAGCCCATTTTCTGTCATGATTTTTTGTCATAGAAGTAGGAGCCCACCACATCTATGATAATACCGGTTTTTCTCACAATTAGCGTCATAGAAGTGTCATATGTATGACAGAAAAAAAATTTGTTCCGCCCAACATGTCACGGATGTGTCTTTTTTTGTAGTGCCTGCAGGGGTGTACTTCTTCACACACGCTTCCACCACTTATAGCCGCTTAGACGACATGTACTCGGCAACCTTCAAGCGGAAGCCGGGCGCGAGTGTCAGCCACGACCTGACTAACCACACAAGTCCCTAGTCCAGGTTTTCGCCGATTCAGGTTCCATCCACAGGGAGTCCGGTTGAGGTTTCCACTGTGGCCTCAGACGATGTGTGGAGGGTTCCCGAGGCACCAAACGGGTGTCCCGGTACATCGTGCCATGTACCTTCCACATCACAACCACCTCGAGGGTCAACGCTGCGCATGGTCTCCAGCAAACTACATACACCAGAAACTACTTGCAACTCGTGGACACACGACAGGGTCCATTGGTTTCGGTCCCAACGGGTGGTGCTAGCTGATCTTAAATCTAACAAATAGATCTCGGTTCTTAGGGACGGTTCGAATGAAACAACCCACCATGTACTCCTCATCAATACCTTTACCAAAACATGTTCAACACTTCACTCTCATCACCGACACAGCCATTTCACTCTAGCCCATCACTCAGATGAACCAGACCTGGCACGACTCTATGCATAGCAGGCATAGCATGGTAGGAAACACAATCATGGGTCAATCAACTCCTACACATGCTAGTGGGTTTCATCTAGTTACTGTGGCAAAGACAGGTCATGTAGAGGAAATGGGTTCAACTACCGCAGCACACAACAGTTTGAAACGTTGTTGTCTTAATGCAGTAAATGAGAGTAGGGGCGAGAATATGGGATTGTATCAAAATGACCAATGTGTTGCTTGCCTGACAGAGTGCTCGAGGGGTACTTCCCTACAACTGGATACTCGTGGATATCCTCGGGAGCAGAACCTACCACGGAGATCACACCGGTAACATGATCAATACATGGCAATATGCAATAATATGATGCATGCATATGACATGGCAAAATGAGTGTGTTGGGCTAATGCAACTACAAACATAGGGGTTTGAGTTATTTTGAACCAAAGGTTCAACTTCAAACTCAAATTACGAATTCATAATGTGCATCATCATGTTTTGATCTATACAGTAGGGTGAAGTTGCTTTGTCATGCATGAAACTAGTACAAATGGATATATTGGATTTTTTGATCATTATTGATATATAACACTGTTCATTATGAGCTATAGATTAATTTCTGTGATTTTTTGATGTTTACAACAATTTCTGGAATTTTCTAAATAAGTTTAAATCCAAAAAATTCTTTACTGCATCATCATGACGTCAACAAGTCAACGGGGCGGTCCTGGTCAAACAGACCAGTGGGTCCTGCATGTCAGTTATTAACTGAACTAACTAAAATTGGTCAGCACGAACCTAGGTTAATTAGCAGGGCAGGGCCCCACCTGTCATTAACCCAGCTCAACCTCCAAGTTGTTGCTCAAGGTTTTCTTGCCAACCTTCAAGTCACTCCAACTTTGGAAGACCTAATTCATGAGGCACAACTCCTTGATACCATGGTGAAGAAGGTTAAACACGGTGTTGCCAAGGGCTTACCCAAATACAAGTGCTATCACATTGATGACAGAGACACTTTGTTCTTTGAGGACCAGATTGTGGTTCCAAAAGGTGATCTCAGGAAGGTTATAATGAATGAAGCTCATAATTCTGTTCTTTCCATCCATCCAGGCAGTTCGAAGATGTACCATGACCTCAAGAAGACGTATTGGCGGACTCGCATGAAGCAAGAGATTGCTCAATTTGTGACTGAATGTGATGCCCATCGAAGGGTGAAAGCAGAACATCAACGACCAGTTGGTCTCTTCTAACCTCTTGCTATTCCAGAATGGAAGTTTGATCATATCGAAATTTACATTATCACTAGCTTTCCCAATGTCGATGTCAAAACCGGCCGATCTCGGGTAGGGGGTCCCGAACTGTGCGTCTGAGGATCGAAGGTAACAGGAGATAAGGGGGCATGATGTTTACCCAGGTTCGGGCCCTCTTAATGGAGGTAATACCCTACTTCCTGCTTGATTGACTTGATAAGTATAGGGGTTACAAGAGTCGATGTACCTTGAGATCGTAATGGCTAAACCCTAGCTATCTATCCTATGTAAATTTTGGTAGCCTCTATGGGTTAAACCCTTCGGTTTATATAGATACCGGAGGGGCCTAGGGTTGCACAGAGTCAGTTTACAGAGAAAGGAAACTACACATCCGGATGCCAAACTTGCCATCTACGCAAAGGAGAGTCGCATCCAGACACGGGGGAAGGCCTTCTACCTTGTATCTTCATAGCCCATCAGTTCGGTTCACAACACACGGGACGGACTCTCGAGGACCCCTCAGCCCAGGACTCCCTCAATAGCCCCTGAACCAATCTTGAATGACGATGTGTTCAGTGCGCAGATTGTCTTCGGCATTGTAAGGAGGGTTCCTCCTCCGCATACTTCAAGGCAGTCTTCTGACCAAGAGAACTGTATCTGGCTTTGTATAACAGTTACAACCCCCAACCACATGGTTATAATACTTAATCAAAATAAGGTATGTCTACTGGCAGCTATTTTGGCGAAATGTTACGTCTGGCCTTTTTCTTATTTTGAACCATTTTTTGGCCTCCTGCTTCGTGTTTCGTAGTGCAGCCTCCATTGACACGTCCTGTGAAAGCAGAGATCACATCCCCTTATTGCGGGATTTTCATCAATGCGGGTTTCGGTAATCCAACTGTGCCTTTCGCACGACCCCTCGGGAATAGGCGTGTTTTAAGGCTTGTGGGGGTCGCTTGATATTCACTACCTATATAAGCGGATAAAGATCCATCTTTTTACCCCACGCCTTGTTCCTTCCTCAACCTTCCCATCCTCGAGCTCCAGCGCCCAAGTTTCAATCTTCCCCACCGCCCAACATCTCCAGTCATGGCCTGATCCGGCTCGCAGGGCCAGTGGATGACTTCCACTGTCACAGAGAAGGATATCAGGGAACTCCAGGAAATGGGGTACCTGGCTGTGAGTATCGCGCATAGGCTCCCTGCCAAAGAGCAAGTCATCCCCACTCCGGAGTCTGATGAGAGGGTTGTGTCCGTCCCTCACTTTCTCCACGGGTCAGGGTTTCCCCTCCACCACTTCGTTCGTGCCTTGATGTTTTACTACATGCTAGATTCCCACGATCTAGCCCCGAATTCATTCCTCAACATAGTCGTATGTCAGGCACTGCTCCGCATCTCCCCACACTTTGGCCTCTGGCTAAGCATCTTCAATGTGAAGCCGAAGGTGGTTGATGTTCAGCATGCGGAGTGCAGTGGCGCCATGGTGTGCAAACTCCCCAACACCACTTGGCCCAAAGGAGCCTTCGTGGAGATCGTGAAGGTGTGGCCACAGGAGTGGTTCTACATGACCGAACCCTGCGGTGCCACATGGGCATCCACTCCTTAGTTTAAATCTGGACCCCCAATGCGGCTCGCGTCGCGGATCAACAAGGGCCTGGATTGGGCATCATCCGATGAAGTGATGGTGCTGCAAAAGCGCATAAAAATATGATTCAGAAAAACACCAGTCTCACCGATGTGATTCAGGTGATGCTTTTCCGCCGGATCCTCCCCTGCCAGCGCCGGTCTCTCCACATGTGGGAGTTCAATCCAGAAGGGCCATGGACCCTGAAGCGGCTTTTCAAGGCCCAGAAGTCGTGACCGGACACGATCGACGACATTGGCCTAGACTGTGCTCACCCGGCCACCTCAGTAAGTTTTTTAGTTTTCGAAGATAACTTCGGTTCGTAAATCAAAAGGTATGCTGAGCCTCCCATCCTTCAATCAGGGTTGGACAAAGAAGGCAGAGCAGATCAAGTGTCCGGCTTGGCTACCCGAAGACCCAGCCATTCCCCTGCTAACGAGGATGCTGGTCCCGGCGCCGTACTAGGCGCCGGAGAAGAAGGCCAAGAAGAAGAGCAAGGAGCCAAAAGTGGCCTCCACTGTAAAGGCACTTCGGACCCTATGTCCGAAGAAACCGAGGCTCCCTCCTCCCACGAGGTATATGAAGGCGAAGAGGAAGAGGAAGAGAGCAATTCTCCCCTTAAGGGGATAAAGAAAAAAGGCCAGCCTCCATAGACCCAGAGGCGGAGGCGTCCAAGAGGGGGAAGATATCCCTCTCGGACGACTTGGATTCGGATGCCGAGGCCATCCTCCATTGGCGCCCCAGGTCGAAGCCCCTGGCCAATTTGTAAGTATGCAAGGATGCCTTACATATGTCCGATATTTATGATTGTAATTATAACACATTACATTGTGTGCTTGAATTCGGCCCGCGATCTCCCCCAACTATCATCATCTTCGGGGAACTCGCTGGAGCTGGGTATGGTGGAGAGCGAGACACCTCCACGAGCATCTTCATCAACCACCACGGACGACACTAAAGTGTTGTCCCGAAGAGACTCTCCAGTCCATCGAGAGGTGCGGGAGGCTGCCAAGACGGCACCGGAGGGCAACACCTCGGCTGCTGAGAACATGGGGGAACCAACCCCCATGGAGATTGACGACGAGGGCCATGACCAATCCAGCCCCCAGCCGAACATCATTCCGGAGACCCACATGGCTCCGGAATCGAGCGAGCAACCCCCTTTAAAGGAACGGGGGCGTCGGCTCCGCCGGCGACTTCTATCAATCCAGAGGTGCTGGAGACTTTGGTGGAAGCATTTCGACGTGCTTCCATCGTGGAGGAGTGTAACACCCCAAAAAATTTAACCATGATTTTTTTATTAAAATTTTGCCAAGAAATTAAGTTTTCATTTTTTGTGGAATTATCTTTTGATTTCAGAACCACTCTTTTCCTTGATATTGTGGAGTGTTCACCCCAAGTGAAAACATTTCAAAAATATTGTTGGACTAGTTTACCCTCTCAAGAAAAACATTTCTTTTATCATTGGAATTATTTGCATAATTATTTTCCCTGAGCTTTATTTCTTTAGAAATGATTTTTCATAAGTTTTGGAGCCACTTTTGCACTGCAACCCTTTGGTAAAATTAGTTATAAGTTCCACCAAAATTTGGAGATGTCATGGGCTGCTCCCACATCACTTTTATGCAGAAATATCTTTTAGTTATTTGGAAATTTTGAGCTCTACCCCAAATTTTCAAATATGATCCAGTTTGTAAAATTGCACTACAACCTATTTAAATATTTCTTTAAAGCTTCCACCAAAATTAGGGGATGTTAGTAGTAGTGTATAAATCAACTTTATGCAAAAATCCATTAATGTTCATTGAAATTTTTGAGCAAACCATCCTCTTTTGTTCTCTGGTCCAGTTTGGCATTTTCTACTGCAATCCTAATTTATTTTGCTCTAGTGCCCATGAGCTTTTTCCTGCTTATAGTCCACCCTACCAAACCCTTAAGTCCAGGAAATTGGACCCATTGGAGTATGTTGGTCCATGCAATAATGCCCTTTCCATTCTGTCCAGATTTGATTTTCTCAAAAACTTGCACTAACAAGTTTTTGTTCTTGACAAACTTACCTTGCCACCCTCTTTGTTCTGGAGTTTTTGGCCACCCCAAGAGATGCTTAGATGACCATAGCTTTCTGTCAAGCACCTTGTGTGCATGGTCATATTTGACATGGTTTTTAGTTTGCACATTGGACCTACTTGCTTTGCCTAACCACCATGTCCACTAAGCTCCTAGCTACCTCTAACCTAGATCTGTTAATCCCCAGCCCCATCCAAGCCTCCTGGCATGCCTTGGCATTTTTCCGAACACGTAGCGTGCGTGCTCTGGGCGTGCCCAGAGCGCACGTTTTGCACGCGCGCGCAGCCGAGCCGCCGCGTCGTGTCCCTGGCCTTTGCTCGCCCAGAGGGCCGCGCCCCGGCCTCGCTCGCTCACCAGAACCCTCCAGGGCGCCCCTGGAGCCCCACAGTGTCGCCGTCAGGTTGGCCATGGCAGCTAGCGGCCGGCCACAGCAGGCTCCTGCCATGGACGGCGCCCACCGAGCACGCTCGCTCGCTAGCTCGCCCCTGAAGCAGCGCCCGCTCGTTTGCTAGCCTCTGCCGCCATCCCCAGCCTCGACACGTCGCGCTGCAAGCTACAGAACCGCGGTTCGCCGTTCCTATCCACTGCCGCCGTCTATCCTATCCATGGCCGCCGCGGAACCGACCTAGTTATGCTATAAAAAGGAGCCCCGAGCTCGTCCAGACCCCCAGGCAGCCTCAAGACATCTCACTAGCGTCCCCATAGCCAGCCATTGACGAAGGGAGGCCGTCTTCCTCATCTCCGGCCAGTTCAGGCCGCCGCCACGCTCCGGTTCAATTCGTCGCCAGCAGGACCTCCTCCCCGTCCATCCAGTGCTCCCATCCTCTTCCCCTTGACCTTGCGGAGCCACCCCACCCCTCAGCTTCGTCCGGGAACCACCGTAGCCCAAACCCCAAATCCTCCCAAAGCCACCTCCGCCTCGGAGCTTGCCGCCGGCGACTCCCTCCACCCCTGCCAACTTAGCAACCACTGGGAGGACCGCCCAGGACTGGCGGATCCATCCCTGCCCTCAGAGCCCCGTGATTAGCCACCAATCGCCGGCGTTGATCACCGGAGCTCCGCCTCCTCTCGGACGGAGAAGGAAGAAAGTGCGGGTGACTGGTCAAACCTGACCAGTGGGCCCAAGGGATCCACTAGTAGTGATCCAGCGACGGCCCGCGCTATTTTTAAGTGAAAGCGTAAAACCCAGAGTATGTTTTCTTTTTCTGTTTTAATTAAAAACAGAGTTTTGACTGAACTTTGACTCGCTATAACTTTTTAAATATATGTCCAATTCACTTGATTCTTTTTCTGTTGTTTCTCAAATTTTGTCTAGTTTATTTTCATATTTATTTGAAAATTTTCCAAACAACTTTTTGTACGATTTTAAAACTATGTGTTAATTCGAAATTTTCATAAATAGGATTTTTGGAGAGAGAAGGCAACTTTCAAAAAGTGCACCCCCACTTGCATACTCTTGAAGGAAAGCATTCTGAACCCTGGCATAATATGGTTGTGTGTTGTTTGATTCGGTAGAACACCATCTTGACATGAAGTATTCATTATTTTATGTGACGATATGATCATACTCATGAGTGCGCAAATGAAGATTTCTTGCGGTTAAAATTTGATATGCTTGTGATAGTAATCACCCGCTTATGCCTTTCATGCCCACCGGAAGGAATCCAGGAAAGCCTCTGTCTGGGGTAGACACGAGCTTGTCCCTAGTTCTTCGTCGAGACGGTTATGTCCGGTAAGGCATGGTGGGGTACGATGAGTGGTGATTATGTCTGATTGGTATGAATTATACTTATTATGCTTATCATGCAGGTAATGCTTTAACCTCCTGAGTCGACCATAGATCGAGTCTTGTTCCAGTAACTCCCATACTTGTCTCGTACTACCACTTGTCCCTGCCACAGGTAGGGTACGGTTCAGACAGTTGTCAACCCCTTCCTAGCACACACCGTACAGAGAGGCCATGGTGGAAGATATCGGCTGCATCCGGTAGGCATGCCACCTGCAGCCGAAGGGGGTAGCTCCCCTAGTTTGCGCGTGTTATAAATTTTGTGATCCCGTGCTAGTCGAGGTTGTAGCCTTCCCACTTAGAGTTTCGATTAACGGGTGTTGTGGGTGATTCCAGACACTGGTAAGTTAGGTTGATGTGTGCAGTCAAGTGTTTTTTCAATTAGAAGACCGTAGACGGAATTAGTCCCGACAGACTAAAGGAATCCGTTACTCGTGGGTAAAGAGTACACCCTCTGCAGAGATTATATCTATTCGAATAGCCGTGTCCATGGTTAAGGACTACAGTCTGGGATGGGTCAAGTGTCGGTCTTAGTGTCGGTCTTCGGAGGAACAATTGCTAAACCAGTACATGGATCATGACTTGTGACTCGTGATGACTATGATTATTATTATTATGAACTAACCATTTACATTATTTGAATTATTGAGCATCCCTGGGACGGTTCTACCTCCTGGATATTCACTGTGATTACTCTCATATAAGCCCATTATGTGGTGTCGCGGAGACGCCCCACTATGGCATGCTTGTTATTCATTTACTTTTTAAGCCCTTTATGTGGTGTCGCTGAGACGCCCGAGTGTGGCATGCTTGTTATTTACTTACTCTATAAGCCCTTTATGTGGTATCGCACAGACGCCCGACTATGGCATGTTTGCCGCTTATTTCCTTTATAAGCCCTTTATGTGACGTCGCTCAGACGCCCGACTGAGGCATGCTTTATATTATTAACCTTTCGAGGCGTCGCTTCTGACACCCGATCGGTGCATTCTTTTTTTACACCCTTATTACATATTCATGTTGTATGTGATTAACCTGCTTGCTTGCATCCTGGATGTTTATTTGGTGACTGACGTGAGATCATAATTCAGAGCATGATTATCATTTGTTATATTATACCTGTGTCCATAATGTTTGCGAGTACATTCAAAAGTACTCACTGGCTTGTCCCTGGCTATTTTCTTGGCCAGATTTCTTGCGTGCAGAGGAGCGTCGCGATGAAAACCCCGGAACTTATGCAATGGTGATAGCAGCCTCGTGAAGATAGGAGTTATCCAGGTCAGCTGTTCCTGTGGGAAATGGAGTCCCATAGACGCTGATGATCCGCAAACCGCTTCCTCCATCAACCACTAGAAACCATTTGGTTTACTAATAGGCCAGAATGGTCTTGTACTACTCATTTTGTATTTTGCTTGGAGTTTATGTATCAAGTTGGTGTCTCATCAGCTAACAGTAATCCTGGGGCTAGTGAGCATAAGGGCCATTTTCTGGGAAATTAATATCCCGAAAGTCCGGTCCCGACAACCTTGGTATCAGAGCCAGGCTGACCATTAGCTAATCCTATCTTGGCCAGGTCAATAAACCTAGGTAAATCAACCCACTAGACCTTAACCTAACCCGGGCCCAGCTTCTCGTGTAAGATAGCCACACAGTGACCCCGACACCTTTTGGCAGTCGGTGCCTAACCTACCAGCCTAGCCTGTCGATCACACGCCAGTGACCGACACCTAGAATGTCTCATTCGCAAGCATGCGAAGGAAGACTCCGTCCCCTTTTTCTATAAAAGGGAACACTAGCCTCAACCCAACACAGCACAGCCTCTACCACAAACCGAGCTAAAATGCCTGGACCCGTTGTTCACAATGAGACCACAACAACCAACCTTGGAGGTTTAGTGACCGTGTTAGCAAACCTCACCTGTTGTGCCTTTGCATTAGAAGAGCCCCTAGAATATGTCATGTATCAAGGGCCCATGAGCAGTGAGAGCCGTCAATTTTGGGCCACTGTGGACGTCTATGGTAGAGGTCTATCGCCAGAACGCCCCTACAGGTTCACCGGAAGAACAACTTCCTTTGAGCCACAAGCCATTCAACTAGCTGCTCGAGAGGCTATAGTACAACTGCGGCACTTGTTCCTTCTCATCCTAACATAGCATTTTTAAACGTGCACAATATGTTCCTAGAATCCTCTTTTCTATCCGGGAGGGTGGGGTTTTTTGAACATGCTGTGTTCTCATATTATTTTTCCTGTAGTGTATTATTTTCTCTGCCAGAACACATGTACTCAAGATGCTCAGCCTTGCCATAACTGAATACACTAGTTTAATGGTCACAGTGAAGACAAGCCATGGATATAAGTTCCGAGTTGGGTTCATGAACCAAGAAGATCGCTGCTTTTTCTATGGCCGAACTTGGATAAACTTTCTCAAGTGTTACAGAGTGAAAGTTGGCGCACGAATGTTGATGGAAATAGCAGAACCTGGTCTCATCTTCACTGCGATCTTCCACCCCGACGTTGTTCCAATTGTTCATCCATGTTAGGTTTGTATCTGGTTCTTGCTTGTTGCCTTGATTACTTCTTAATCCACCTATTCTGTCTAACTAATCACAATTTAACTTTAGAAGTAGCAACGAATCTCTCACGAAGATGCTACTTCTAACTAATATTTTCTTATAATTGGTGGCACGTGTAGGTTTTTTCAGAGTTAAGTAGTCTGCTCGTTTGTTACTCTGTAATAACTCGGCTATTACTAATGGCACTGAAGTTGACTGGATCGACATCCAGAAGTTCGTACACGTTATTGATCGTCTTGAGGTCCTTGTGGGGCGTTTCAATGGTGGAAGGCCACGTGGGATATGTGTGCCACTCCTGCACTCGTTGAACAGGTCCAACTGTGTCGCGAAACTTATGGTACGAGCTGTTTTCTGTTATATATGTTGTTCATAAACTATTGCTTATACATAGTTTTACAGCTGTGATCTTCTTGAAATAGGAACTGTCGAGTTCTATTGTTCCTATATAGATGCCTGACCAGGGTCGGGTCAGACTTGCGCTTGGTCACAACAAGATGTTTATGTCGACCTACTCAATTCCCCTTGGAGGTGAAAAGATACTTATTCATGGGTGGTCTCAAATAATGAAGGCCCGTCGTTGGAGAATAGGACAGAAGATTATGTTCATGCTTTTCCATGGCTCCAAAGCGAATATCCTGTTTATTGACCACGTTGCGAGATGAAGCCGCTTTCAGAAGGTTGTGGATGCGCGGGGGTGGCGCCTGGGCCTTGTCCTGGGGCTTGGCGGCCTCACCCTTGGTTAACTGTAGGCAAAGTAGCACTGTTTGAGGCGTGCTTTGTACGATTCAACCTGTATAAGTTCTCATACTGCTTTCAGCTTTGGTTGTCAAGTGCCCCTGCTGGTTTCAGTTAGGGTTGTTAAGTACTCAAGCTGCTTTTACAGTCTGTCGTGTTTCTTCAGTCTTGTCTTCCTCCAGCCGCCAAAACCAAACCAGCGCCGGCGGGGGCCACCTGCTTCCGCCTCCCACGACTGGCTGCGCCTCAGCGCACGCATCACCGCCCCACCGTCTCCTAAATTGTTAACGCCGACGTCCTCCGCGCGCTTTGGTGCGCTTGCCGCGGCGCCGCCCTCTCGCGTTGTCAACCTGGTCAACAAACAATAGGAATCGGCAGAAGTATGTGGAGAGGATGACAGTAGGGGCCCACCACGTCAGCGTATGGAAAAATAAAATGCTTCCTCCTAGTGTTTTCCTGACATCTGGGACCCATGACATTGTGAGCGTATATAGTCAATAGACAAGAGAACAACACAAGATCGGCTGACACCTGGGACGTAGCTACTCGAGCAGTAATTTTTTTGTTTGGTATTGTTGAGTCGGAGCAGGGTTTGAACTAGGCTGTGGCCCGTCTAGCCCAGGCTTATATTTTATGTTCACCATGTGACCAACCCAGCTATTTTTTCTTTGTGAAAATGAGCCCAGTTTGTTTTTTCTGAAGAATACCCAATCCAGGCCTACTTATTTTTCTATTCCCTGATGGGCTGCAACTCTTTCAAGACGCCTGCAAATCTTGAAAGTAATATGAATTGGCAATTACTTTATAATTTCTGAATTTTATTACATTTGCAGATTCCTATTTCCCTGGGCATTAACCTAATTTAAATATATCTTCAAAGTACTTTAAATCTGGCTGGACATTTCGGTATTAAAAATAGTTTGGAACCCACAGAAATATGCAAAATTGTCCCTCGCCAACCAAAAAAACGACTGCAATAAATTCCATAAGAAGTTGCCATGAGCTATATATAAATTATTAAAAAAAGAGGGAGTAGTCTGACTTGTGGGCTTGTTTAGTTGACACGTATGCAAGATTTTTTAGTTATTATATACGTCAACAAACGTTTCTAGCAGACGTAACTGTTGGATGTCAATCCAACGGCCGTCGTGTTTCTTCAATCTCTGATCTTCTTGCTCCAGCCGCCAAAGCAGCACTGGCGGGACCGCCTACTCCCGCCTCCCGTGGACGGCTGTGCTGCCGCGCAGGCCTCAGCGCCCCTACTACTCCCACCGCTGGCCAGGGCATCCCTCTACTCACCCACACCCCCTGTTATTCTGCGCCCCTACTACTCCCACCGCAGCCGAACTGGTGAACGCTCGTAGTCGTCTCCGCGTGGGCATCCACTGCCGCGTCTTCCCCGGCTTTGCGTAGTCCCCTTCCTATGCCTTTCCGTCGTCCACCGCCGTGGTGCTCTCAGCGCAGCGTGGTCAATGTGGTTAACGGCCGACTTCCATCGGAAGAGTACTGTAAGTGGAGAGGCTGACAGCTGGGTCCACGGCAGCCGCAAGGAAGTGCCTCCTTAATATGCGGAAAATAATTATTCCTGCACCTGACAGCGGGGACCCACCGGACGGGCCACCAGTATTTTGCAAAAAAATCGTTTCCGCCTGACTGCTGGGACCCACCGGACGGGGTAACGTATTTTGCGAAAAAAACGTCCCCCCCCCCTCTGTGAGCATGGACCCATCGGAAGTGCCTCCTTATTACGCACAAAAAAATGAATAATCCCCCGGCTAGCTGGGACCCACCTTGGTGGGAGGCTGACTTGTGGGCCTACTAAGTTGACGGGGACGAAGGGCATTGTCAACATAGTCAATATGAACGATTCTAGCTCTAGTGACCGTACGATGTCCATCCAACGGCTGTACTGCTTCTTCAACCTCTGGTCTTCTTGCTCCAGCCGCCCAAAGCAGCGCCGGTCGTGCCGCATGCTCCTACCTCCCGTGGCCGGCTGTGCTGCCACAGAGGCCTCAGCGCCCCCTACTATTCCCACCGCTGGCCAGGCCCTACGGCGACGGCAGCCTCACACCGCAGCCGAACCAGTGAACCCGCGTACTCCTCTCCGCGCGGGCTTCCACTGCCGCGTCTTCCCCAGCTCCGCGTCGTCCCCTTCCTAGGCCTCGCCGTCGTCCACCACCGTGATGCTCTCAGCGTAGCATGGTCAATGTGGTCAACTGTCAGAACCCCGATTCTAAGTCACACCGATCTAGCCTGAAACACCTCATATCACTTTGCAGCCTCACGCACGGTATTCCCACGGGTGTCGCCTAACCATGGCCCGGGACCGTTTGCGCATTTTGGCTCACGTATATGATAGTGTCGCTAGCATCCATATGACAGAGAACCCGGGCCGACATGACTAGTCGTGAACCCAATGTGGCACTAACTTACGGGGACTGGCATACTTGAAACAACATCGAGCATGTCAGTCAGCAGCGTGTGAATCCGGGCTGTAGCACTGGGCTAACAGGACCCTGGGAACCCGGGCTGTAGCAGGCTAGGCAGGACTCCGGATGTCACCGCGTGGCATTTCCCCGAAGGGACAGATGTAGGAACGAAGTGAATCACATGTCGGCCAGTCAAGTGCTCCGGAGCAGTATTGCTGGGCTAGCAGGACTCCGGTGAACCGGGCTGTAGTGGACTACTATGGCTCATGGAAGCACAAGACTACATTTCCACATAAGAGAGGCATACCAAACGATTCAATCATACACAGAATATGCTCGATATGTGTAAATACAACATGGCATCACAACATAACTCTACGACTCAAGTATTTATTCATTAGGCTCCGAGGAGCGAGATATTACAAACATGGGTCTCATGACCCAACATTCAGAGCATACAAGTCAAAGCACATGCAGAAGCTTAACTTGTCTGACTACAGACAACTAGAAATGAAGACGGCTGAGGAGCCTGACTATCTACCAGACCCTCCCAAGGGTACAAGATCGTAGCTGAGGTAACAAGCTAAACATCGAAGTCCACGTGGAACTACTAGCGAGACTGAAGTCTCTCTGCAAAAACATAAATTAAGCAAACGTGAGTACAAATGTACTCAGCAAGATTTGCATCAGAACTAACTACATATGCATCATTATCAACGAAAGGATGGTAGATTTTAACTGCAGCAAGCCAGCTTTGACTTGGTGGCTATCCTGAACTACGACTGCAAGTAACTCTTTTGAGGTGGTGCACACGAGTCCACATATTCACCATATCAATACACCACTACGGATCCGCTCCCGTCTCCCTACGAGAACGACATCCATAGCACTCACGCTCATCTTGCACATTTTAGAGTATCCACTTTCACTTGTCTATGAACTATGCAAGGGGTCCAAGTTTCCATATCCGAGGAATCCGGCTATTCGAATAGATAATGATAACCCTGCAGGGGTGTACTTCTTCACACACGCTCTGGCCACTTATCGCCCTGTACACGTCATGTACCTCGGCAACCTTCAAGCGGAAGCTGGGCGAGGGTGTCGGCCATGACCTGACTAACCAACAAGTCTCTAGTCCAGGTTTATCGCCTATTCGGGTTCCATCCGCAAGGAGATCCGGCTGGGGTGTCGCTCACGGCCCCAAAAGATGTGTGCAGGGTTCCCAAGCCCACCATCCGGGTGCCACTTCGTACACCGTGCCACTATGCCTAGTCTGTCCCAAGCCCACCTGTACCGAGTGCCACTTGGTAGACTACTAACACTACCTACAAATACAAGAAACTAGTTGCAACTCCTGGACAGAGATCGAGTTGATTAATAAGCCGAGAGGGGCCGAGTTACCGGAACCAAATATGTGGTAGTAACTGTTCATGGATCACAGACATAGAACTCAGTTCCTAAGAACGGCTGCAATGAGACAACCCACCATGTACTCCTACATGGCCTCTCACCGCTACCTTTACCAAATCGTGTTCACACACTTAGCTCTCAACAGTAGGACATGTTCACCACATTCCAATTCATCCCCATGAATCAGACCTGACTCAACTCTAAGCAGTAGCAGGCATGACAAAAAAACATGAATGAGTAGACACATCAGGGCTCAAACAACTCCTACTCATGGTAGTGGGTTTCATCTATTTACTGTGGCAATGACAGGTCATGTAGAGGAAAGGGGTTCAGCTACCGCAGCATGTAAAAGTTGAAACGTTGTTGTCTGAATGCAGTAAAAGAGAGCATGAGCGAGAGAGTGGGATTGTATCGGAATGAACAAGCGGGTTTTGCTTGCACGGCACTTCTGAAGATAACATTGAGTCTTCATCAGTGTCAACGATCACAGTGTTAGAGCAGCGTCTACCGAGAGGGGACAATTACCGGCAAACAAGGAAGAGCACAATCAATGCAATGCACAATATGATGCATGATCATGACATGAAAATATGTTGTGATTTGAGCTAATGCAACTAGTAACATAAAGGTTTGGGTTGATTTGAACTCAAGGTTCAAATTCAAATTCAAACTATGAATTCAAATAGTGCATTATCATGTTTTGGACTAAACAGTGAGGTTAAGTTGTTCAAACATGCATGAAAACGGTACAGATGGATAGATTGAATTTTTTTGATCATTTTTCATATATAAATTATTTCATTCTGAGCTATAGATTATTTTCTACAATTTTTAGAAGTTTTAGACATTTTCTGGAATTTTCTGGATTATTTTAAATCCAAAAAATGACTTACTGCGTTAGCATGACGTTGGTGTGACGTCAGCAGGTCAACGGAGAGGGTCCAAGTCAAACCTGACGGCTGGGACCCGCACGTCAGTGACACAGGAGGTTAAACAGGGTTATTTGATATTAGATTAATCCTAAACTAAGTCTGTCAGTGGCAGGGCCCACATGTCAGTGTCTAGTGTTAAAATGAACTGGGTGGTTAGTGGCTAATTAAGCCGGACACGTCAGCCCGCCGAAGTTTGTCGTCGGTGACCTCTGGCCACGGCGGAAACACATCGGGAGGCCACGGGAGCCCGTGCGCCCACGCATCCAACGGAGCAGGTGGGAGGTCACGGGGTGGTCAGAGCTCGCCAGAAGTGAGCTCGCGGCGGCGCCGGAGTTCGGGTGAGTGCGGGGTTGGTGCCGTGAGGCACGGGAGGGCAAGTTAGCATGTGCATTAGGCTCCTGGTCGCTTCCTGAGCGCGGTGACGTGCTCATCTTGGACGGAGGCGAGCTAAAACGACGGCGGTGACATGACCAGCGCTGGTGAGGTCTTGGCATCGACAGAGATGGGGGCTATGCTAGGTTATCGAGCACGGGGAAGGGGGGTTTGTTAGAGGAGCTCACGGCGAGGTCGTTGGTGATCCCAGCATGCTCGGGGACAGCTTGGTGACGACGAATCGGTCAACAGAGGCCGTCGGTGCAGAGGACCAAGATGGTGTCGGTGATTGCGCTCCAGGGCGACCGGCATCATGTGGATCGTCGGGGAGGACTACGACGTCGTTTCGGAGCTCAGGGTTGTGTCGGAGAGGTTCGGGGATGGCTGTGGCCGCGGTGGCAGCGAGCGCAGCGGCGAGCTCCGCTCGGTGGTGCTACGGGAGAGAGCAGAGGAGGGGGAGGGGGTCTAGGGAGAGAGCGAGGGGGTCGAGATGGAGTGCGTGGCATCGCGGAGGGCCGGCCAGGTGGGCTAGGCCTGCAGGTAACACAGGTAGGTGGCCCAGGTTAGTTCCCCCTCCATCTTCACTTTTTGTTTTCTATTTTCTTTTATTCTGTTTTGAATTAGTAAAAATACTAATCCATTTTGTAAAATCCTGAAAATAATGGTGGGCAGTGTTTGGATTATTTCCAACAACCCAAAACTAGTTTCAGAATTATTAGAGCATCTAAAAATATTTATAGGATTTAAATGCTCCAATTCAAATATGATATGAGTTAATTCAAAGATCCAGAATGTCCTAGAAATATATTCATCATTTTTGGCAGAGGTTTTCACCTTTATTAGAAATCATGAACATTTTCAAAGGGCATTTTGGGTTCTTTGAAAAAGATTTTGGATTGAACCTAGTTGAGTTCCATTTGTTGCTAGGGTTTGAACATCCCCATTTCAACTTAAACAGAATTTAAACATGATGCAACAAGATGCAAAACACCAGGTAGTACCATAAGCTAGGGATGTGACAGCTCACCCCCAATAAACAAGAATTTCGACCCGAGATTCAAGACGTGAGGTAAGAAGACAGAGGGGATACAAAGCTAGCACGATCTTCATGATCCAAGTGCCCTCATCAAAGATGTTGATTCGTTCTACCACATGATCTTGACGGCTTGGCCTTCGAGATCTTTGTCCAACACGACACGAAGGAGAAAGGGAAACTCTAGAAGGATCGATCTTCTCGAAGATTGAACAACTCAGGATCAACTCACGGAATGAGACGTAGGAATATCTCTTGAGCTAAGACACGAGACACTCATATGGGTGCTAGGAAATAGAAGGTGGTGGCTTGATTTGGTAGGAAACCATTCCGCGCTTAAATAGATGGTGAGGGGGTTTAAAGGTAGCGAGGAGTTAAGTTGCCCATGATACCATAACAAGACATCTTTGGGGAGATGACTCATAGAGTTATTCCCTTAAGTGGCAAAATAATTACTTTTGATACGGAGATCATTGAAACTCTCTATACCAGCCTAAGGCAATTCACCAACAATCATTTGGTGAAGTTCAGAGGAATGGCATACCCGGACTAGAATGGATGATGTGGACTAGCTTGTTGAAGACAACACAATGGATGATTTTTGCTTATCATCGGAAATGGATGGGACTCATGGTAAGTCCACTTTTGAAGATGATATTGGACAGCAACTACCAAGAAGGGAAGCCCATGGGGAATTGGCACAATGGCGGTGCATGCTGGGAACAAAATGCAACTATTGGGAATGTTCCAACCATCATATATGCCTGAGATTCAGATCCAATTGGTGATAGGATACTTCAGACTCAGCATGTCTGAAAAGAAAGTTTGCAACACAAGTCGATGAGATGGCGTTGCAAGATTCTCGGGAAATGAACTACGATAGCAAGCTCCAAAACATGAGCTGGTTTTGCTACAAACCTATGAACACACTGTCCAAGACAAGCATGATCACAGTAGTCTTACAATAAAACACTACCGGGTTCAGATTAGAACCATCATTGAACTAACGAAGTGTTGTGCATGTCCGTCTGGGCCCTTAGGGAATAGCAGTTGAACTTCTTATCCTTGAACAAATCAATTAGTGGCTTTGTGTACTAGGAGATACATATGGAATGGAGGTAGCGAGCCTGTCAAACCATAACATACTTCGCACCTGCGTGACTGACTTGGGATGGTACTAGAGGAAACAAAAACAATCTTTCTCGAACTCACGACGGCAACTTGCACCAAATGCGCGTGAATCAAAGAAAGTCACTTCTTTCATCCAACATATGCTTCATGAGCGGGACATGAAGATAATGCTTTTTAGAAGTTTCCAACACTAGCTGGATGTTCAACATGAATCATGGAGATGATGAAAATGTCGTCAATGGGCTCAACAACAATATATCAAGATTTCCATATAGATGGAATTCCATAACTATGTGAACAAAGTAATAGCATTGGTCAGACCCAAAAGATATAATGGTGTATGCTCGACAACCGCGAGTAAGACAACATTACGAACATCGTCGGTTCTGATTTGATTTGAGGATAGCCCACACTCAAATCAAAGTTTAGACAAGACAATAGATCCAATAACATATCACGAGGACCAATTGATGAAGATATCATCTTTCTTCAATTAACACACACACAAACACAAGGATATCCCTTAGAGATGAACTAAGTCAGACAAGCTTTTATCTTCCAACTCTCCAAGTTATTGTTTAGCTTAACCAACTAGCGCGGGGGTATCCAACACAGATTCTTGGAGAATGGCTAGTTTACAAGAAACCAACTTGATCACGAACTCCACATATCAGTCAGGGGACGACCTAGTGATACTTCCGTGAAGATATCCGGAAAATCACGAACCACCGATATGTTACTGACCTCGAGAACAATCTTGCTTTTTAGGGCAAGACGATATGATCAGGAAGAGCGAGGGATTGATACAATCCTAAATCGTTGACCGAAGAGTGCACCAGGAAAAATGGACTAGGTAACACGATCAATCCCAGGATGATGATTGAATAACCAACACGCTAACAATGAGATTGTTGTCCATTAACTACCAAGCAACGTGGTTGCTAGGAGTATTGATTTCACACATCACAATTCAATTGTCGACGTTCCGGTTACAATAACATGGGGACCAAGGAATGAATAATGATGGCAAGAAGTATCACTATATCAAGAGTTCATAGGATGATGTGCAATTTCCATGACATTCTTGATATAAAGATGGTAATACTCCATGGTAGAACAGAATCAAAAACTAGATTGGCATTTGATTTGCGGATTACAACTGCTTTGACCCAATCCTGGATATGTATGAGGTACTGGAGTTTGCTTTTCTCCTAGTCATTCTGGAATATAATGGCTTGACGAACCACAAGAGTAATAGGCATCGATAACACGAGTGCACGACTACTCCTGACTATGAATTGATAGATGAAGGTCGGAATATAACTGAAGGGGGACAACTCAAAGGAACATATAACTTTCTGAGTTGTGGATGCATAGATTAGTATGTCAAACGAGTTCAACATATTTCTTCCGGATAACCCATGCAGAAAGGTAGAATTGGCAGAATCACAATTATGGATGGAGAACTCCTCAGGAGTACTCTAATGGTGATCTTTTGGTTCAAAAACTTCTGCCTTAGTGGTTCATGGTATTTGGAAGAAGGAAATACCACGGACCTCGAGGACTATCACAAAGGTTACTAATATCTTAAAGGAACTAGCAACACTATCAACATGAAGTAAGTAGGGTGAATCTCGGGTTCAGAAACCCAGGAGTAGAATACCTACTACTAAGTAGCATCGCGGGATGCTTTCAAGAAAGGTGGCCAGAATTTTCACACTGGGGATATAAAGCATTACTAGATTAGTGGGTGGTTCGCTAGAATGCCTAGGGTCATAATACTAGCTCCAACATATATGTCAAGGCAATGGAGTACCTCAACAGACCGATTAGTGTGCTTAATCTAGCACAAAAGGACATCGGAAACGAGATAAAGAGATTTGCAAATCCATCAGACCGTTTAGAAACCTGGGATGACTCGGACAGCATAACGGCTGTAAATGCTCAAAATGATTTGAGACATCCTGCAAAATGGTGGCATAACCACTCAACATCACAATATCAAGGATCTGAGGCCAGCTATGAACATATGGAAGTAGTAGTAGGAACTAAACTGAGGCTTGAACTCAACAATCGTAGGCAATTACGGTTTAGTAACATGTCATCCTTAGAGATATAAGAGAAGCCTAGTTCTTAACCCCGTAAAAAAGATAAGATGACTCAGATCAGAAGGTCATGAGGATAAGGAGTAAATAGAGCCTTACGTTCCCTTCCACAATCAATTCCCTTACATAACTAAAGCATTTCTAGACACGACTTCGACCACCTTGGCCTGGTAATCCTACAGGCAGTCAGGCTCTGATACCCAAGCTGTCAGGACCCCGATTCTAAGTCACACCGATCTAGCTTGTAACACCTCATATCACTTTGCGGCCTCACGCATGGTATTCCCACGGTGTCGCCTTACCATGGCCCGGGACCGTTTGCGCGTTTTGGCTCACGTATATGATAGTGTCGCTAGCATCGATATGACAAAGAACCCGGGCCGACATGACTAGTTGTGAACCCAAAGTGGCACTAACATTACCGGTACAGGCATACATGAATCAACATCGAGCATGTCGGTCAGCAGCGTGTGAATCCGGGCTGCAGAACTGGGCTAACTGGACTCCAGGAACCCGAGCTATAGCAGGCTAGGGAGGACTCCAGATGTCACCGCGTTACACTTCCCCGAAGGGACAGACGCAGGAACCAAGTGAATCACATGCCGGCCAGTCAAGTGCTCCGGAGCAGTAGTGCTGGGATAGCAGGACTCCGGTGAACCTGGCTGTAGCGGACTACTATGTCTCATGGAAGCACAAGACTACATTTCCCCATAAGAGAGGCTACCAAGGATAAACAACTAGGTTGTCGGATCCCACACATACCAAGCATTTCAATCACACACACAATATGCTCGATATGTGTAAATACAACATGGCATCACAACATAACTCTACGACTCAAGTATTTATTCATTAGGCTCCGAGGAGCGAGATATTACAAACATGGGTCTCATGACCCAACATTCAGAGCATACAAGTCAAAGCACATGCGGAAGATTAACTTGTCTGAGTACAGACAACTAAAAATGAAGAAGGCTAAGGAGCCTGACTATCTACCAGACCCTCCCAAGGGTATAAGATCGTAGCTGAGGTAACAAGCTAAACGTCGATGTCCAAGTGGAACTACTAGCGAGCCTGAAGTCTCTCTGCAAAAACATAAATTAAGCAAACGGGAGTACAAATGTCCTCAGCAAGACTTACATCAGAACTAACTACATATGCATCATTATCAACGAAAGGATGGTGGAGTTTAACTGCAGCAAGCCAGCTTTGATTCGGTGGCTATCCTAAACTACGACTGCAAGTAACTCTTTTGAGGTGGCGCACACGAGTCCACATATTCACCATATCAATACACCACTACGGATCCGCTCCCGTCTCCCTACGAGAACGCCATCCATAGCACTCACGCTTATCTTGCGCATTTTAGAGTATCCACTTTCACTTGTCTACGAACTATGCAAGGGGTCCAAGTTTCCATATCCAAGGAGTCCGGCTATTCTAATAGATAATGATAACCCTGCAGGGGTGTACTTCTTCACACACGCTCTCACCACTTATCGCCCTGTACACGTCATGTACCTCGGCAACCTTCAAGCGGAAGTCGGGCGAGGGTGTCGGCCATGACCTGACTAACCAACAAGTCTCTAGTCCAGGTTTATCGCCTATTCGGGTTCCATCCGCAAGGAGATCCGGCCGGGGTGTCGCTCACGGCCCCAAATGATGTGTGCAGGGTTCCCAAGCCCACCATCCGGGTGCCACATGGTACACCGTGCCACTGTGCCTAGTCTGTCCCAAGCCCACCTGTCCCGGGTGCCACTTGTTAGACTACTAACACTACCTACAAACACCAGAAAATTGTTGCAACTCCTGGATAGAGATCGAGTTGATTAATAAGCCGAGAGGGGCAGAGTTACCAGAACCCAATGTGTGGTAGTAACTGTTCATGGATCATAGACACATAACTCAGTTCCTAAGAACGGCTGCAATGAGACAACCCACCATGTACTCCTACATGGCCTCTCACCGCTACCTTTACCAAATCGTGTTCACACACTTAGCTCTCAACAGTAGGACATGTTCACCACATTCCAATTCATCCCCGATGAATCAGACCTGACTCAACTCTAAGCAGTAGCAGGCATGACAAACAAACATGAATGAGTAGGCACATCAGGGCTCAAACAACTCCTACTCATGCTAGTGGGTTTCATCTATTTACTGTGGCAATGACAAGTCATGTAGAGGAAAGGGGTTCAGCTACCGCAGCATGTAACAGTTGAAACATTGTTGTCCGAATGCAGTAAAAGAGAGCAGGAGCGAGAGAGTGGGATTGTATCGGAATGAACAAGGGGGTTTTGCTTGCTTGGCACTTCTGAAGATAACAGTGAGTCTTCATCAGTGTCAATGATCACAGTGTTAGAGCAGCGTCTACCGAGAGGGGACAATTACCGGCAAACAAGGAAGAGCACAATCAATGCAATGCACAATATGATGCATGATCATGACATGAAAATATGTTGTGATTTGAGCTAATGCAACTAGTAACATAAAGGTTTGGGTTGATTTGAACTCAAGGTTCAAATTCAAATTCAAACTATGAATTCAAATAGTGCATTATCATGTTTTGGACTAGACAGTGAGGTTAAGTTGTTCAAACATGCATGAAAATGGTACAGATGGATAGATTGAATTTTTCTGATCATTTTTCATATATAAATTATTTCATTCTGAGCTATAGATTATTTTCTACAATTTTTAGAAGTTTTAGACATTTTCTGGAATTTTCTGGATTATTTTAAATCCAAAAAATGACTTACTACGTCAGCATGACGTAGGTGTGACGTCAGCAGGTCAACGGAGAGGGTCCAAGTCAAACCTGACGGCTGGGACCCGCACGTCAGTGACACAGGAGGTTAAACACGGTTATTTGATATTACATTAATCCTAAACTAAGTCTGTCAGTGGCAGGGCCCACATGTCAGTGTCTAGTGTTAAAATGAACTGGGTGGTTAGTGGCTAATTAAGCCGGACACGTCAGCCCGCCGGAGTTTGTCGCCGGTGACCTCTGGCCACGGCGGAAACACATCGGGAGGCCACGGGAGCCCGTGCGCCCACGCATCCAACGGAGCAGGTGGGAGGTCACGGGGTGGTCAGAGCTCGCCAGAAGTGAGCTCGCGGCGGCGCCGGAGTTCGGGTGAGTGCGGGGTTGGTGCCGTGAGGCACGGGAGGGCAAGTTAGCATGTGCGTTAGGCTCCTGGTCGCTTCCTGAGCGTGGTGACGTGCTCATCTTGGACGGAGGCGAGCTAAAACGACGGCGGTGACATGACCAGCGCTGGTGAGGTCTTGGCATCGACAGAGATGGTGGCTATGCTAGGTTATCGAGCACGGGGAAGGGGGGTTCGGTAGAGGAGCTCACGGCGAGGTCGTTGGTGATCCCAGCATGCTCGGGGACAGCTTGGTGACGATGAATCGGTGAACGGAGGCCATCGGTGCAGAGGACCAAGATGGTGTCGGTGATGGCGCTCCAGGGCAACCGGCATAGTGTGGCTCGTCGGGGAGGACTACGACATCGTTTCGGAGCTCAGGGTTGTGTCGGAGTGGTTCGGGGATGGCTGTGGCCGCGGTGGCAGCGAGCGCAGCGGCGAGCTCCGCTCGGTGGTGCTGCGGGAGAGAGCAGAGGAGGGGGAGGGGGTCTAGGGAGAGAGCGAGGGGGTCGAGATGGAGTGCGTGGCATCGCGGAGGGCCGGCCAGGTGGGCTAGGCCTGTAGGTAACACAGGTAGGTGGCCCAGGTTAGTTCCCTCTCCATCTTCTCTTTTTGTTCTCTATTTTCTTTTATTCTGTTTTGAATTAGTAAAAATACTAATCCATTTTGTAAAATCCTGAAAATAATAGTGGGCAGTGTTTGGATTATTTCCAACAACCCAAAACTAGTTTCAGAATTATTAGAGCATTTAAAAGTATTTATAGGATTTAAATGCTCCAATTCAAATATGATATGAGTTAATTCAAAGATCCAGAATGTCCTAGAAATATATTCATCATTTTTGGCAGAGGTTTTCACCTTTATTAGAAATCATGAACATTTTCAAAGGGCATTTTGGGTTCTTTGAAAAAGATTTTGGATTGAACCTAGTTGAGTTCCATTTGGTGCTAGGGTTTGAACATCCCCATTTCAGCTTAAACAGAATTTAAACATGATGCAACAAGATGCAAAACACCAGGTAGTACCATAAGCTAGGGATGTGACAGCTCACCCCCAATAAACAAGAATCTCGACCCAAGATTCAAGACGTGAGGTAAGAAGACAGAGGGGATACAAAGCTAGCACGATCTTCATGATCCAAGTGCCCTCATCAAAGATGTTGATTCGTTCTACCACATGATCTTGACGTCTTGGCCTTCGAGATCTTTGTCCAACACGACACGAAGGAGAAAGGGAAACTCTAGAAGGATCGATCTTCTCGAAGATTGAACAACTCAGGATCAACTCACGGAATGAGACGTAGGAATATCTCTTGAGCTAAGACACGAGACACTCATATGGGTGCTAGGAAATAGAAGGTGGTGGCTTGATTTGGTAGGAAACCATTCCGCGCTTAAATAGATGGTGAGGGGGTTTAAAGGTAGCGAGGAGTTAAGTTGCCCATGATACCATAACAAGACATCTTTGGGGAGATGACTCATAGAGTTATTCCCTTAAGTGGCAAAATAATTACTTTTGATACGGAGATCATTGAAACTCTCTATACCAGCCTAAGGCAATTCACCAACAATCATTTGGTGAAGTTCAGAGGAATGGCATACCCGGACTAGAATGGATGATGTGGACTAGCTTGTTGAAGACAACACAATGGATGATTTTTGCTTATCATCGGAAATGGATGGGACTCATGGTAAGTCCACTTTTGAAGATGATATTGGACAGCAACTACCAAGAAGGGAAGCCCATGGGGAATTGGCACAATGGCGGTGCATGCTGGGAACAAAATGCAACTATTGGGAATGTTCCAACCATCATATATGCCTGAGATTCAGATCCAATTGGTGATAGGATACTTCAGACTCAGCATGTCTGAAAAGAAAGTTTGCAACACAAGTCGATGAGATGGCGTTGCAAGATTCTCGGGAAATGAACTACGATAGCAAGCTCCAAAACATGAGCTGGTTTTGCTACAAACCTATGAACACACTGTCCAAGACAAGCATGATCACAGTAGTCTTACAATAAAACACTACCGGGTTCAGATTAGAACCATCATTGAACTAACGAAGTGTTGTGCATGTCCGTCTGGGCCCTTAGGGAATAGCAGTTGAACTTCTTATCCTTGAACAAATCAATTAGTGGCTTTGTGTACTAGGAGATACATATGGAATGGAGGTAGCGAGCCTGTCAAACCATAACATACTTCGCACCTGCGTGACTGACTTGGGATGGTACTAGAGGAAACAAAAACAATCTTTCTCGAACTCACGATGGCAACTTGCACCAAATGCGTGTGAATCAAAGAAAGTCACTTCTTTCATCCAACATATGCTTCATGAGCGGGACATGAAGATAATGCTTTTTAGAAGTTTCCAACACTAGCTGGATGTTCAACATGAATCATGGAGATGATGAAAATGTCGTCAATGGGCTCAACAACAATATATCAAGATTTCCATATAGATGGAATTCCATAACTATGTGAACAAAGTAATAGCATTGGTCAGACCCAAAAGATATAATGGTGTATGCTCGACAACCGCGAGTAAGACAACATTACGAACATCGTCGGTTCTGATTTGATTTGAGGATAGCCCACACTCAAATCAAAGTTTGGACAAGACAATAGATCGAATAACATATCACGAGGACCAATTGATGAAGATGTCGTCTTTCTTCAATTAACACACACACAAACACAAGGATATCCCTTAGAGATGAACT
Source organism: Triticum aestivum (assembly GCF_018294505.1). Taxonomy (NCBI): domain Eukaryota; kingdom Viridiplantae; phylum Streptophyta; class Magnoliopsida; order Poales; family Poaceae; genus Triticum; species Triticum aestivum. The sequence goes on along the minus strand of NC_057803.1, from coordinate 391,129,783 downwards.
AAGTCAGACAAGCTTTTATCTTCCAACTCTCCAAGTTATTGTTTAGCTTAACCAACTAGCGCGGGGGTATCCAACACAGATTCTTGGAGAATGGCTAGTTTACAATAAACCAACTTGATCACGAACTCCACATATCAGTTAGGGGACGACCTAGTGATACTTCCGTGAAGATATCCGGAAAATCACGAACCACCGATATGTTACTGACCTCGAGAACAATCTTGCTTTTTAGGGCAAGACGATATGATCAGGAAGAGCGAGGGATTGATACAATCCTAACTCGTTGACCGAAGAGTGCACCAGGAAAAATGGACTAGGTAACACGATCAATCCCAGGATGATGATTGAATAACCAACACGCTAACAATGAGATTGTTGTCCATTAACTACCAAGCAACATGGTTGCTAGGAGTATTGATTTCACACATCACAATTCAATTGTCGACGTTCCGGTTACAATAACATGGGGACCAAGGAATGAATAATGATGGCAAGAAGTATCACTATATCAAGAGTTCATAGGATGATGTGCAATTTCCATGACATTCTTGATATAAAGATGGTAATACTCCATGGTAGAACAGAATCAAAAACTAGATTGGCATTTGATTTGCGGATTACAACTGCTTTGACCCAATCCTGGATATGTATGAGGTACTGGAGTTTGCTTTTCTCCTAGTCATTCTGGAATAGAATGGCTTGACGAACCACAAGAGTAATAGACATCGATAACACGAGTGCACGACTACTCCTGACTATGAATTGATAGATGAAGGTCGGAATATAACTAAAGGGGGACAACTCAAAGGAACATATAACTTTCTGAGTTGTGGATGCATAGATTAGTATGTCAAACGAGTTCAACATATTTCTTTCGGATAACCCATGCAGAAAGGTAGAATTGGCAGAATCACAATTATGGATGGAGAACTCCTCAGGAGTACTCTAATGGTGATCTTTTGGTTCAAAAACTTCTGCCTTAATGGTTCATGGTATTTGGAAGAAGGAAATACCACGGACCTCGAGGACTATCGCAAAGGTTACTAATATCTTAAAGGAACTAGCAACACTATCAACATGAAGTAAGTAGGGTGAATCTCGGGTTCAGAAACCCAGGAGTAGAATACCTACTACTAAGTAGCATCGCGGGATGCTTTCAAGAAAGGTGGCCAGAATTTTCACACGGGGGATATAAAGCATTACTAGATTAGTGAGTGGTTCGCTAGAATGCCTAGGGTCATAATACTAGCTCCAACATATATGTCAAGGCAATGGAGTACCTCAACAGACCGATTAGTGTGCTTAATCTAGCACAAAAGGACATCGGAAACGAGATAAAGAGATTTGCAAATGCATCAGACTGTTTAGAAACCTGGGATGACTCGGACAGGATAACGGCTGTAAATGCTCAAAATGATTTGAGACATCCTGCAAAATGGTGGCATAACCACTCAACATCACAATATCAAGGATCTGAGGCCAGCTATGAACATATGGAAGTAGTAGTAGGAACTAAACTGAGGCTTGAACTCAACAATCGTAGGCAATTACGGTTTAGTAACATGTCATCCTTAGAGATATAAGAGAAGCCTAGTTCTTAACCCCGTAAAAAAGATAAGATGACTCAGATCAGAAGGTCATGAGGATAAGGAGTAAATAGAGCCTTACGTTCCCTTCCACAATCAATTCCCTTACATAACTAAAGCATTTCTAGACACGACTTCGACCACCTTGGCCTGGTAATCCTACAGGCAGTCAGGGTCTGATACCCAAGCTGTCAGGACCCCGATTCTAAGTCACACCGATCTAGCTTGTAACACCTCATATCACTTTGCGGCCTCACGCATGGTATTCCCACGGGTGTCTCCTTACCATGGCCCGGGACCGTTTGCGCGTTTTGGCTCACGTATATGATAGTGTCGCTAGCATCGATATGACAAAGAACCCGGGCCGACATGACTAGTTGTGAACCCAAAGTGGCACTAACATTACAGGTACAGGCATACATGAATCAACATCGAGCATGTCGGTCAGCAGCGTGTGAATCCGGGCTGTAGAACTGGGCTAACTGGACTCCAGGAACCCAGGCTGTAGCAGGCTAGGGAGGACTCCGGATGTCACCGCGTGACACTTCCCCGAAGGGACAGACGCAGGAACCAAGTGAATCACATGCCGGCCAGTCAAGTGCTCCACAGCAGTAGTGCTGGGATAGCAGGACTCCGGTGAACCTGGCTGTAGCGGACTACTATGGCTCATGGAAGCACAAGACTACATTTCCCCATAAGAGAGGCTACCAAGGATAAACAACTAGGTTGTCGGATCCCACACATACCAAGCATTTCAATCACACACACAATATGCTCGATATGTGTAAATACAACATGGCATCACAACATAACTCTACGACTCAAGTATTTATTCATTAGGCTCCGAGGAGCGAGATATTACAAACATGGGTCTCAAGACCCAACATTCAGAGCATACAAGTCAAAGCACATGCGGAAGCTTAACTTGTCTGAGTACAGACAACTAAAAATGAAGAAGGCTAAGGAGCCTGACTATCTACCAGACCCTCCCAAGGGTATAAGATCGTAGCTGAGGTAACAAGCTAAACGTCGAAGTCCAAGTGGAACTACTAGCGAGCCTGAAGTCTCTCTGCAAAAACATAAATTAAGCAAACGGGAGTACAAATGTACTCAGCAAGACTTACATCAGAACTAACTACATATGCATCATTATCAACGAAAGGATGGTGGAGTTTAACTGCAGCAAGCCAGCTTTGATTCGGTGGCTATCCTAAACTACGACTGCAAGTAACTCTTTTGAGGTGGCGCACACGAGTCCACATATTCACCATATCAATACACCACTACGGATCCGCTCCCGTCTCCCTACGAGAACGCCATCCATAGCACTCACGCTTATCTTGCGCATTTTAGAGTATCCACTTTTCACTTGTCTACGAACTATGCAAGGGGTCCAAGTTTCCATATCCAAGGAGTCCGGCTATTCGAATAGATAATGATAACCCTACAGGGGTGTACTTCTTCACACACGCTCTCACCACTTATCGCCCTGTACACGTCATGTACCTCGGCAACCTTCAAGCGGAAGCCGGGCGAGGGTGTCGGCCATGACCTGACTAACCAACAAGTCTCTAGTCCAGGTTTATTGCCTATTCGGGTTCCATCCGCAAGGAGATCCGGCCGGGGTGTCGCTCACGGCCCCAAACAATGTGTGCAGGGTTCCCAAGCCCACCATCCGGGTGCCACATGGTACACCGTGCCACTGTGCCTAGTCTGTCCCAAGCCCACCTGTCCCGGGTGCCACTTGTTAGACTACTAACACTACCTACAAACACCAGAAACTAGTTGCAACTCCTGGACAGAGATCGACTTGATTAATAAGCCGAGAGGGGCAGAGTTACCGGAACCCAATGTGTGGTAGTAACTGTTCATGGATCATAGACACAGAACTCAGTTCCTAAGAACGGCTGCAATGAGACAACCCACCTTGTACTCCTACATGGCCTCTCACCGCTACCTTTACCAAATCGTGTTCACACACTTAGATCTCAACAGTAGGACATGTTCACCACATTCCAATTCATCCCCGATGAATCAGACCGGACTCAACTCTAAGCAGTAGCAGGCATGACAAACAAACATGAATGAGTAGGCACATCAGGGCTCAAACAACTCCTACTCATGCTAGTGGGTTTCATCTATTTACTATGGCAATGACAGGTCATGTAGAGGAAAGGGGTTCAGCTACCGCAGCATGTAACAGTTGAAACGTTGTTGTCCGAATGTAGTAAAAGAGAGCAGGAGCGAGAGAGTGGGATTGTATCGGAATGAACAAGGGGGTTTTGCTTGCCTGGCACTTCTGAAGATAACATTGAGTCTTCATCAGTGTCAACGATCACAGCGTTGGAGCAGCGTCTACCGAGAGGGGACAATTACTGGCAAACTAGGAAGAGCACAATCAATGCAATGCATAATATGATGCATGATCATGACATGACAATATATTGTGATTTGAGCTAATGCAACTAGTAATATAAAGGTTTGGGTTGATTTGAACTCAAGGTTCAAATTCAAATTCAAACTATGAATTCAAATAGTGCATTATCATGTTTTGGACTAAACAGTGCGGTTAAGTTGTTCAAACATGCATGAAAATGGTACAGATGGATAGATTGAATTTTTCTGATCATTTCCATATATAAATTATTTCATTCTGAGCTATAGATTATTTTCTACGATTTTTAGAAGTTTTGGACATTTTCTGGAATTTTCTGGATTATTTAAAATCCAAAAAATGACTTACCGCGTCAGCATGACATCGGTGTGACATCAGCAGGTCAACGGAGAGGGTCCAAGTCAAACCTCATGGCTGGCACCCGCACGTCAGTGACACAGGAGGTTAAACAGGGTTATTTGATATTACATTAATCCTAAACTAAGTCTGTCAGTGGCAGGGCCCACATGTCAGTGTCTAGTGTTAAACTGAACAAGGTGGTTAGTGGCTAATTAAGCTGGACAAGTCAGCCTGACGGAGTTAGTCGCCGGTGACCTCTGGCCACGGCGGAAACACACCGAGAGGCCACAGGAGCGGCGGAGAAAGGCAGGAGGAGGTAGCCCGTGCGCCCGTGCATCCAACGGAGCAGGTGGGAGGTCGCGGGGTGGTCGGAGCTCGCCGGAAGTGAGCTCGCGGCGGCGCCGAAGTTCGGGTGAGTGTGGGGTTGGCGCAGTGGGGCACGGGAGGGCAAGTTAGCGTGTGCATTAGGCTCCTAGTCGCTTCCCGAGCGCGGTGACGTGCTCATCTTGGACGGAGGCGATCTAAAACGACGGCGGTGACATGACCAGCGCTGGCGAGGTCTCGGCATCGACAGAGATGGGGGCTACACTATGTTATCGAGCACAGGGAAGGGGGGGTTCGGTAGAGGAGCTCACGGCGAGGTCGTCGGTGATCCCAGCGTGCTCGGGGACGGCTTGGTGACGACGAATCGGTTGACGCGGCCGTCGGTGCAGAGGATGAAGATGGTGTCGGTGAGGGTGCTCCAGTGCGTCCGACGTCGTGTGGCTCGTCGGAGAGGACTACGACGTTGTTTCGGAGCTCAGGGTTGTGTCAGAGAGGTTTGGGGATGGCTGTGGCCGCGGTGGCAGCGAGCACGGCGGCAAGCTCCGCTCGGTGGTGCTACGGGAGAGAGCAGAGGAGGGGGAGGGGGTCCAGGGAGAGAGTGAGGGTCTGGAGAGGGAGTGCATGGCATCGCAGGGGGAGTCTAGGGTGACGAGGAGGCAGCTAGGCAGGCAGCTACCGGCGTGGCACGCCGCGGCGACGTGGATGTCTTCTCCTCTGCCTTCTGGCAGGAGGAAGAAGACGCCCCTGCCCTTGGTGGGCCGGCCAGGTGGCTGGGCGGCCAGGTGGGCTAGGCTTGTAGGTAACACAGGTAGGTGGCCCAGGTTAGTTCCCTCTCCATCTTCTCTTTTTGTTTTCTATTATCTTTTATTCTATTTTGAATTAGTAAAAATACTAATCCATTTTGTAAAATCCTGAAAATAATGGTGGGCGGTGTTTTGATTATTTCCAACAACCCAAAACTAGTTTCAGAATTATTAGAGCATTTAAAAATATTTAGAGGATTTAAATGCTCCAATTCAAATATGATATGAGTTAATTCAAAGATCCAGAATGTCCTGGAAATATATTCATCATTTTTGGCAGAGGTTTTCACCTTTATTAGAAATCATGAACATTTTCAAAGGGCATTTTGGGTTCTTTGAAAAAAGATTTTGGATTGAACCTAGTTGAGTTCCATTTGGTGCTAGGGTTTGAACATCCCCATTTCAAGTTAAACAGAATTTAAACATGATGCAACAAGATGCAAAGCACCAGGCAGTACCATGAGCTTGGGATGTGACATCAACGATCGACTTCCATCGGAAGAGTACTATGCGTGAAGACGCTGACAACTGGGTCCATGGCCGCAGCAAGGAAGTGCCTCCTTATTACGCGCAAAATAATTATTCCTCCACCTGATAGCGGGGACCCACCGGACGGGCCACCGTATTTCGCGAAAAAACGTTTGCCCCTGACTGCTGGGACCCACCAGCTACATCTTCGCACACAAGGAAGTGCCTGACAGTCGGGACCCACCTGGTCGAAGCGTACGTAGCGTTGTCATTCTGGTCGCGAACGTGTACGTACATATATACTGGTCGATGTAGAGGCACGCACGTGTCGTAGTAGAGGCACGCATGTAGCATGTACACGTACGTACAGCGGCCAGGGTGCAAGAAAGAAAATACGGCCACGTATGTGCACATACGGGCGGGGTCTCGAATGCCTACTCGCGCATACGTATGGCCAGGGCCCGTTTACATGGCTGGGTCGGAACGGAGAAACAGCATTGTCATCGTGTTCATGGAGAGGCAACGGAATGCGTCGTGTTCATGGGGAGGCAACGGAATGCATCGTGTTCATGGGGAGGCAACGGAATGTGTCGTGTTCATCGGGAGGTCTTGGACGGAACAGGCGATGGAAACGAGGCCTGGCCACCGCAGAACGAAGGAAACGGCCTTGTGTTCGTTCGGCCACGTTCGAAATGGGATCCTGTTCATCGGGAGGGGTCTGGCGTACCGCAAAACGGGGGAAACGGACCTCCTACGATCGAAACGGGGGTCCTGTTGATCGGGAGGGGTGTGGCGTACCGCAAAACGGACGAAACGGACTTGTGTTGGAGCAATACGGTCGAAATGGGGGTCCTGTTCATCGTGAGGGGTGTGGCGTACTGCAAAATGGGACTCCACGGGATACTGTTCATCTCCACCGTCGACCCCCTCCAGCCTGCACGAGCTACTGTTCATCCACCATCGACCTCCTCCAGCCTCCACCTGCGACTGTTCATCCACGGGCTCCTGTTCATCCAGCCTCCACCGTGCGCTACTCCACCGGCTACTGTTCAACCAGCCCTCTCCACGGGCTCCTATTCAACCACCCCTCCATGGGCTACTGTTCATCCTGCCCTCCGCCGTCTATTGTTCATCCTGCCCTCCACGGGGTGGTCCTGTTCATCCAGCCCTCCACAGGGTCCTGTTCATCCAGCCCCAACCGGCTCGATCGATCGGGGTCCTGTTCATCCAGAGGAAAC
>NC_057803.1:391098908-391122309 GCF_018294505.1 Triticum aestivum | reverse complement strand
AGACAGCATCGATCGGCTTCAGTTAGCAGCAGTAGCGAAGGAATCGCTCGATCGGGTACAGTTAACCGCCATCGATCGATCGCTCGGGTTCAGGAACGCATAGCCTGTAGTGTAATCGCTCGGGTTCAGTTAGAGCCCAATGCCTCACTCGGGTTCAGTTAGAGCCAACGCCTCGCACACACGCACGTACATGTACGAGAGAAGCGCGCATCGCTCGGCCCCCGACCTCCCATCGTAACCAGGAACTCCCCGAAATTTTCCTCGCCCTCGCTTCTACCACGGTTTTTCCGTCATGGACGGCCCAAAGAATGTCATCCAGCTGCATCTCCGGCCCGCCCAGGACGAAAAGCCCATTTTCTGTCATGATTTTTTTTCATAGAAGTAGGAGCCCACCACATCTATGATGATACCGGGTTTTGTCACAATTATCGTCATAGAAGTGTCATACGTGTGACAAAAAAAAAATTCATTCGGCCCAAAATGTCACGGATGTGTCTTTTTTTGTAGTGCCTACAGGGGTGTACTTCTTCACACACGCTTCCACCACTTATAGGCGCTTACACGACATGTACTCGGCAACCTTCAAGCGGAAGCCGGGCAAGAGTGTCGGCAACAACCTGACTAACCACACAAGTCCATAGTCCAGGTTTTCGCCGATTCAGGTTCATCCACAGGGAGTCCGGCTGAGGTTTCCACTACGGCCTCGGACGATGTGTGCAGGGTTCCCGAGGCACCAAACGGGCGTCCCGGTACACCGTGCCACGTACCTTCCACATCACAACCACCTCGAGGGTCAACGCTGTGCATGGCCTCCAGTAAACTACATACACTAGAAACTACTTGCAACTCCTGGACAGACGACAGGGTCCATTGGTTTCGGGCCTAACGGGTGGTGCTAGATGATCTTAAATCACACACACAGATCTCGTTTCTTAGGGACGGTTCGAATGAAACAACCCACCATGTACTCCTACAGGGCTTCTCATCAATACCTTTACCAAAACATGTTCAACACTTCACTCTCATCACCGACACAGCCATTTCACTCTAGCCCATCACTCAGATGAACCAGACCTGACACGACTCTAAGCATAGCAGGCATAGCATGGTAGGAAACGCAATCATGGCTCAATCAACTCCTACACATGCTAGTGTGTTTCATCTAGTTACTGTGGCAAAGACAGGTCATGCAGAGGAAATGGGTTCAACTACCGCAACACACAACAGTTTGAAACATTGTTGTCTTAATGCAGTAAATGAGAGTAGGAGCGAGAATATGGGACTGTATCGAAATGACCAATGGGTTGCTTGCCTGACAGAGTGCTCGAGGGGTACTGCCCTTCAACTGGATACTCGGGGATATCCTCGGGAGCAGAACCAACCATGGAGATCACACCGGTAACATGATCAATACATGGCAATATGCAATAATATGATGCATGCATATGACATGGCAAAATGGGTGTGTTGGGCAAATGCAACTACAAACATAGGGGTTTGAGTTATTTTGAACCAAAGGTTCAACTTCAAACTCAAATTACGAATTCATAATGTGCATCATCATGTTTTGATATATACAGTAGGGTTAAGTTGCTTTGTCATGCATGAAACTAGTACAGATGGATAGATTGGATTTTTTGATCATTATTGATATATAACGCTTTTTATTATGAGCTATAGATTAATTTCTGTGATTTTTGATGTTTATAACAATTTTTGGAATTTTCTAAATAAGTTTAAATCCAGAAAATTCTTTACTGCATCAGCACTGCGTCATCAGGACATCAACAAGTCAACGGGTCGGTCCAGGTCAAACTGACCAGTGGGTCCTGCATGTCAGTTATTAACTGAACTAACTAAAATGGGTTAGCACGAACCTAGGTTAATTTGCAGGGCAGGCCCCACCTGTCATTGACCCAACTCAACCTCCAAGTTGTTCCCCAAGGTTTTCTTGCCAACCTTCAAGTCACTCCAACTTTTGAAGACCTAATTCGTGAGGCACAACTCCTTGATACCATGGTGAAGAAGGTTAAACATGGTGTTGCCAAGGGGCTTACCCAAATACAAGTGCTATCACATTGATGACAGAGACACTTTGTTCTTTGAGGACTGGATTGTGGTTCCAAAAGGTGATCTCAGGAAGGTCATAATGAATGAGGCTCATAATTCTGTTCTTTCCATCCATCCAGGCAGTTCGAAGATGTACCATGACCTCAAGCAGTCGTATTGGTGGACTCGCATGAAGCGAGAGATTGCTCAATTCGTGACTGAATGTGATGTTTGTCGAAGGGTGAAAGCAGAACATCAACGACCAGCTGGTCTCCGCCAACCTCTTGCTATTCCAGAATGGATGTTTGATCACATCGAAATGGACATTGTCACAGGCTTTCCCAATGTCGATGTCAAAACCGGCCGATCTCGGGTAGGGGGTCCCGAACTATGCGTCTGAGGATCAAAGGTAACAGGAGACAAGGGGGCATGATGTTTACCCAGGTTCGGGCCCTCTTAATGGAGGTAATACCCTACTTCCTGCTTGATTGACTTGATAAGTATAGGGGTTACAACAGTCGATCTACCTTGAGATCGTAATGGCTAAACCCTAGCTATCTATCCTATGTAAATTTTAATAGCCTCTTTGGGTTAAACCCTTTGGTTTATATAGATACCGGAGGGGCCTAGGGTTGCACAGAGTCAGTTTACAGAGAAAGGAAACTACACATCCGGATGCCAAACTTGCCATCTACGCAAAGGAGAGTCGCATCCAGACACGGGGGAAGGCCTTCTACCTTGTATCTTCATAGCCCATCAGTTCAGTTCACAACACACGGGCCGGACTCTCGAGGCCCCTCAGCCCAGGACTCCCTCAATAGCCCCTGAACCAGTCTTGAATGACGATGTGTTCGGTGCACAGATTGCCATCGGCATTGCAAGGAGGGTTCCTCCTCCGCATACTTCAAGGCAGTCTTCTGACCAAGAGAACTTTATCTGGATCTGTATAACAGTTACAACCCCAAACCACACGGGTATAATACTTAATCAAAATAAGGTATGTCTACTGGCAGCTATTTTGGCGAAATGTTACGTCTGGCCTTTTTCTTATTTTGAACCATTTTTTGGCCTCCCGCTTCGTGTTTCGAGGTGCAGCCTCCATTGACACGTCCTGTGAAAGTAGAGATCGTGTCCCCTTATTGCGAGATTTTCATCAATGCGGGTTTCGATAATCCAACTTTGCCTTTCGCACGACCCCTTGGGAATAGGCGAGTTTTAAGGCATGTGGGGGGCGCTTGATATTCACTGCCTATATAAGCGGATAAAGATCCATCTTTTTACCCCACGCCTTGTTCCTTCCTCAGCCTTCCCATCCTCGAGCTCCAGCGCCCAAGTTTCAATCTTCCCCACCGCCCAACATCTCTAGTCATAGCCGGATCCGGCTCGCAGGGCCAGTGGATGACTTCCACCGTCACAGAGAAGGATATCAGGGAACTCCAGGAAATGGGGTACCTGGCTGTTAGTATCGCCAATAGGCTCCCTGCCAATGAGCAAGTCATCCCCACTCCGGAGCCTGATGAGAGGGTTGTGTCCATCCCTCACTTTCTCCGCGGGTCAGGGTTTACCCTCCACCACTTCGTCCGCGCGTTGATGTTTTACTACAGGCTAGATTCCCACGATCTACCCCTGAATTCATTCCTCAACATAGTCGTATGTGAGGCACTGCTCCGCATGCCCCCACACTTTGGCCTCTGGCTAAGCGTCTTCAATGTGAAGCCGAAGGTGGTCGATGGGCAGCATGAGGAGTGCGGCAGCGCCATGGTGAGCAAACTCCCCAACACCACTTGGCCCAAAGGAGCCTTCATGGAGACCGTGAAGGTGTGGCAGCAAGAGTGGTTCTACATGACCGAACCCCATGGTGCCACATGGGCAGCCACTCCTTAGTTTAAATCTGACCCCCAATGCGGCTCGCGTCGCGGATCAACAAGGGCCTGGATTGGGCATCGTCCGATGAAGTGATGGTGCTGCAAAAGCGCATAAAAATATGATCGAGAAAAACACCACTCTCACCAATGTGATTCAGGTGATGCTTTTCCGCCGGATCCTCCCCTGCCAGCGCTGGTCTCTCCACATGTCGGAGTTCAATCCAGAAGGGCCATGGACCCTGCAGCGGTTCCTCGGCATGACACACCAAGATATCTAGAAGCTGCTTTTCAGGGCCCAGAAGTCGTGGCCGGACATGATCAACGACATCGGCCTCGACTGTGCCCACCCGGCCACCCCGGTAAGTTTTTTAGTTTCCGAACATAACTTCGGTTCGTAAATCAAAAGGTATGCTGAGCCTCCCATCCTTCAATCAGGGTTGGACAAAGAAGGCAGAGCAGATCAAGTGTCCGGCTCGGCTACCCGAAGACCCAGCCATTCCCCTACTAACGAGGATGCTGGTCCCGGCGCCGTACCAGGCGCCGGAGAAGAAGGCCAAGAAGAATAGCAAGGAGCCAAAAGTGGCCTCCATCGTAAAGGCACTTCGGACGCTATGTCCGAAGAAACCGAGGCTCCCTCCACCCACGAGGTATATGAAGGCGAAGAGGAAGAGGAAGAGAGCAATTCTCCCCTTAAGGGGATAAAGAAAAAAGGCCAGCCTCTGTAGACCCAGAGGCGGAGGTGTCCAAGAGGGGGAAGATATCCCTCTCGGACGACTCAGATTCGGATGCCAAGGCCATCCTCTATTGGTTCCCTAGGTCGAAGCCCCTGGCCAATTCGTAAGTATGCAAGGATGCCTTACAAATGTCCGATATTTATGATTGTAATTGTAACACATTACATTGTGTGCTTGAATTCGGCCCGCGATCTCCCCCAACTATCATCATCTTCGGGGAACTCGCTGGATCCGGGTATGGTGGAGAGCGAGACACCTCCGCGAGCATCTTCGTCAACCGCCATGGACGGCACCAAAGTGTTGTCCCGAAGAGACTCTCCGGGCCATGGAGAGGTGCGGGAGGCTGCCAAGACGGCGCGAGAGGGTAACACCTCGGCTGTTGAGAACATGGGGCCTGACGACGAGGGCCATGACCAATCCAGCCCCCAGCCGAACATCATTCCGGAGACCCACACGGCTCCAGAATCGAGCGAGCAACCCCCTTTAAAGGAAGGGGGGCGTCGGCTCCGCCGGCAACATCTATCAATCCAGAGGTGCTGGAGACTTTGGTGGAAGCACTTCGACGTGCTTCCATCGTGGAGGAGTGTAACACCCCAAAAATTTTAACCATGATTTGTTTATTAAAATTTTGCCAGGAAATTAAAATTTCATTTTTTGTGGAATTATCTTTTGATTTGAGAACCACTCTTTTCCTTGATATTGTGGAGTGTTCACCCCAAGTGAAAACCTTTCAAAAATATTGTTGGACTTGTTTACCCTCTCAAGAAAAACATTTCTTTTATCAGTGGATTTATTTGCATAATTATTTTCCCTGAGCTTTATTTCTTTAGAAATGATTTTTCATAAGTTTTGGAGCCTCTTTTGCACTACAACCCTTTGGTAAAATTAGTTATAAGTTCCACCAAAATTTGGAGATGTCATGGGATGCTCCCACATCACTTTTATGCAAAAATCTCTTTTAGTCATTTGGAAATTTTGAGCTCTACCACAAATTTTCAAATCTGATCCAGTTTGTAAAATTTCACTACAAACTATTTAAATATTTCTTTAAAGCTTCAACCAAAATTAGGGGATGTTAGTAGTAGTGTAAAATTTTGAGCAAACCATCCTCTTTTGCTCTCTGGTCCAGTTTGGCATTTTCTACAGCAACCCTAGTTTATTTTGCTCTGGTGCCCATGAGCTTTTTCCTGCTTATAGTCCACCCTACCAAACCCTTAAGTCAAGGAGATTCGACCCATTGGAGTATTTTGGTCCATGCAATAATGCCCTTTTCATTCTGTCCAGATTTGGTTTTCTCAAAAACTTGCACTAACAAGTTTTTGTTCTTGACAAACTAACCTTGCCACCCTCTTTGTTCTGGAGTTTGTGACCACCCCAAGAGATGCTTAGATGACCATAGCTTTATGTCAAGCACCTTGTGTGCATGGTCAGATTTGACATGGTTTTTAGTTTGCACATTGGACCTACTTGCTTGGCCTAACCAGCATGTCCACTAAGCTCCTAGCTACCTCTAACCTAGATCTGTTAATCCCCAGCCCCATCCAAGCCTCCTGGCATGCCTTGGCATTTTGCCGAACACGTAGTGTGCGTGCTCTGGGCGCGCCGAGAGCGCACGTTTTGCACGTGCGCGCAGCCGAGCCGCCGCGTCGTGCCCCTGGCCTTTGCTCGCCCACAGGGCCGCGCTCCGGCCTCGCCCGCTCACCAGAACCCTCCAGGCCGCCCCTCGAGCCCCACAGCGCCGCCGTCAGGTCGGCCATGGCAGCTAGCGGCCGGCCACAACAGGCTCCTCCCATGGACGGCGCCCCCGAGCCACTCTCGCTCGCTACCTCGCCCTTGAAGGAGTGCCCGCTCGTCTGCTAGCCTCTGCCGCCATCACCAGCCTCGACACGTCGCGCTGCAAGCTACAGAACTGCAGTTTGCCGTTCCTATCCACTACCACCGTCGATCCTATCCACGGCCGTCGTGGAGCCGACCTAGTTACGCTATAAAAAGGAGCCCCGAGCTCGTCTAGACCCCCAGGTAGCCTCAAGCCATCTCACTAGCGCCCCCATAGCCAGCCATCGACGGAGGGAGGCCGTCTTCCTCATCTCCAGCCAGTTCAGGCCGCCGCCACGCTCCTGTTCAATTCGTCGCAAGCAGGACCTCCCCCCGTCCATCCAGTGCTCCCATACTCTTCCGCTTGACCGTGCGGAGCCACCCCACCCCTCAGCCTCGGCCAGGAACCACCGTAGCCCAAACCCCCAAATCCTCCCAAAGCCACCTCCGCCGCGGAGCTCGCTGCCGGCAACCACTGGGAGGACCGCTCGGGACTGGCGGACCCATCCCTGCCCTCGGAGCCCCGTGAGAAGCCACCAATCGCCGGCGTTGATCACCGGAGCTCCGCCTCCTCTCAGACGGAGAAGGAAGAAAACGCGGGCGACTGGTCAAACCTGACCAGTGGGCCCAAGGGACCCACTGGCAGTGACCCAGCGACGGCCCGCGCTGTTTTTAAGTGAAAGCGTAAAACCCAGAGTACGTCTTCCCTGCCCCAAAAACGTATTTTCATTCGAACCGTTTTCTTTTTTCTATTTTAATTAAAAACACAGTTTTCACCGAATTTTGACTAGCTATAACTTTTTAAATATGAGTCTAGTTGTCACACCCTAGCTAGTCCAATCATTAGAGTGTGCATCATGTTTACTTTTCATCAGAAACTTGAAATGGGGAAGGCAGAACCCCCAGCACCCTTTTGAAATCAACTAGGGTTACTAAAAATAATTTCAATGAACCTGAAATACCCTTCAAAAATGTTCACCCTCTTTGTCTTAGGTTAGAACCTCTGGCAAAATTGGTGCACAATTTTCTAGGTCAACAGAAGGTCATTGAATTAAATCATAAGTATTTGAATTTGGGCATTTAAATGCTATAAAATAATTTAAATGCTCAAATAATTCTGGGAGTAAATGTTTCCTGTTGGAAATAATCTAAACAGAGGCCACATTTATTTTCAGGATTTTTGGAAATGTTTTAGTATTTTTAATAAAGCTAAATAGTTGCAATTTAATAGAAAACAGAAACTAAATCAAAAAAAAGGAGAAAGAAGCCCACCTGGGCCTTACCTGGCTCGGCCCAGCCTACTGGCTCGGCGAGTCACCCCCTACCTCGCGTCAGGAGGCAGGGGCGCGTGCTCGCCGCGCGCCGGCCACGCGACGGCGACCTCCTGCTTCTGCCGACGCCGGGAGACGCCCAGAGGACCCCACGCGACCCCCACGTCTCCCTCTCATCCTCTCTCACTCTCCCCCTCGTCTCCCTCATCCTCTCCCGTGATGGCCGAGCGCGTCCCTCTCTGTCGATCGCCATAGTTGCAACCATAGCCACTCCCTCGCCCCTCTGATGAGCTCATCAGCTCCGCCTCGACTCCCTCGTTCTCCCCATCGAGCCATGCATCACCGGAAGCCCTGCAACGCCGCCTTCGCCCTCGTCTTGAACCTCGGGCATCCGAGATCGCCGGCGACCGCACCTCGTCTCCAGCCCGTCCCCGAGCCTGCTGACCCCCTCTCCGACTCTGCTATGAGCTCCTCTTCCTTTCCCCCTAGCTCCTGTGCTCGTTTGGCCCCTGTAGCAGCCGTTTCCACCGCACCCGAGAGCTCCTCGCCGCCGGCCATGTCGCCGTCGTAGCTACGGCCATGCAAGCACGCATCCGAGCACACCACCACATTCAGTGCGACCCCAGGAGCCTAACGCACGCACTTCCTAGCCCTGTCATGCACCGTAGCCCCTTTTCCCTCTCCGCCCGAACTCCGGCCGCCGCCACGAGCTCGATTCCGGCGAGCTCGCTCCACCCCAGCTCCTCACACTTGCTCCTTTGGATGCGCGAGAGCCTGGGCTTCGCACGGGTGGTCTCCGCCGTCGATTTGGTCGCCTGAGGGTGTTTTCCGAAGCCCTCCACCGTCTCGGCCTCGCCGGTGACTCAACGCCGGCGGGATTAGCCCTGTTGACCGGCGGATTTGACCACTGACGTGGACTGGGTGGGCCCAGTTGACTCCCCTGAGTCAATGACAAGTGGACCCCCTGCTAATTATCCAGATTAGTTTCTAACTAAAATTAGTTAGTTTAACTAGTATAGTCACTGACTAGTGGGCCCTGCCCAGTAATTAGGCTAACTAAACGTAGTTAGTGCACTGAGAGGCTGAAAGAAGGGGCCCACCAGTCAGGTTTGACCTGGGCTGGCGCCTTTGACCTGCTGAGGTCAGCATGACGCAATGCTGACGCAGTAATGCATTTACTGGAATTATTTTTATACAGGAAATTCCAGAAAATAGTTCAAACTTCAAAAATTCATAGAAATTCAATCGTAACTCCAAATGAAATAATTTATATATGAAAAATTATCAGAAAAATTCAATCTATGCATCTGTAATGGTTTCATGCATGACAAAAGAAGTTTACCTTGCTGTTTAGGCAGAATAAGGTAATGCACTATAAATGCCATGTTTAATGAACTAATATTAGAATCTTTGATTCAAATGAGTTCATTTCTTTTTGTTATAGCTTGCATTAGGCCAAGACACATTCATATCGACATGTCATAGCATGCATCATATTGTTGCATATCGTCATGTGTTGATTGTGTTCCGTTGTGTTCTTCGTGGTAGGTTCTGCCTCCGAGGATATTCACGAGTATCCAATTGAAGGGCAGTATCCCACTACCACTCCATCAGGCAAGCAACCATTGATCATTCTGATACAAACCCATGTTCTCGCTTCTGCTCTTGCTTACTGCATTAAGACAACGCGATTCAAACTGCTGTGTGCTACGGTAGTTGAACCCTTATCCTCTGCATGACCTGTCATTGCCACAGTAACTAGATGAAACCCACTAGCATGTGTAGGAGTTGATTGAGCCATGTATGTGATTCCTACCTTGCTATGCCTGCTATGCTTAGAGTTGTGTCAGGTCTGGTTCATCTGGGAGATGGGCTAGAGTGAAATGCTTATGTCGGTAATGTGAGGGATGCGTTGAACATGTTTTGGTAAAGGTATCAATGAGAGGCCATGTAGGAGTACATGGTGGGTTGTTTCATTGAGGCCGTCCCTAAGAACTGAGATCTGTATGTGTGATTTAAGATTCAGCTACTACCATGCATTGGGATCCTTAACTGACCCTCTCGGCTTCTTAATCACCCTAGTACTCTGTCCAGGAGTTGCAATTAGTTTCTGGTGTTTGTAGGTTATGTGTTGGCGGCCGTGCGTAGCGCTGACCCTAGGGGTGGGCTATGTTGCGGTAGATACACCGTGGCACGGTGTATCGAGTCACCTGTTTGGTGTCTCGGGAACCCTGTTCACATCGTTCGGGGCCGTATGTGGAAACCTCGGCCGGACTCCCTGCGGATGGAACCTGGATAGGCGATAAACCTGGACTAGAGACTTAAGTGTTTAGGTAGGCCGTGGCCAACACCCTCGCTGGGCTTCCGCTTGAAGGTTGCCGAGTACATGTCGTGTAAGCGGCGGTAAGTGGTGAAAGCGTGTATGAAGAAGTACACCCCTGCAGGGTATAGAACTATTCAAATAGCCGCGTCTGCGGTAAAGGACTACTTGGTTTCCTATACAGTTCATAGACAAGTTAATGGATACTACTAACAAACTCAAGATAAGTGTGAGTACCGAGGATGGCCCTCTCGTAGGATGACGAGGGAGGATCCCCGGTGGAGTATTGTGTTGGTGAGTAGTGGACTCGTGTGCGAAAACTATTTACTGGTGGAGTTCCGTAGGATAGCTTAGCCAAGAGTCAAAGCTGGCTTGCTGCATCAACCCCATCGCCTTCTTCAAAATAAGCATGTATAGTAGGTTCTGATGTAAGACTTGCTGAGTACCTTTGTACTCATGTTTGCTTAATTACTGTTTCAGACGACACCGCCCACTCCGATGGGTTCTACGTAGACCTTGACGTCGACAAGTGACTAGCCACCCAGGTGGTGATCCTGGCCATGGAGGGCTCTATGTAGATAGACAGGCTTCGAGAAGCCTTCTTTCTTTCTAGAGTCTGTACTCAGACTAGTTGCTTCCGCATGTGCTTGCATGTTTGTATGACTTGAGTGTCGGGTCATGTGACCCCTATCTGTATGAACATGTTATGTATGGCTCTCTGGAGCCTTTAGATAAAGTACTTGAGTTGTAGAGTTTTGTTGTGATGCCATGTTGTATGTACTCATATCGGGCATATTGTGTGTATGATTGAAATGCTTGGTATGAGTGGGATCCGACAATCTAGTTGTTTATCCTTGGCAGCCTTTCTTATGGGGAAATGTAGTCTAGTGTTCCTCGAGCCATAGTAGTCCGCTACAGCCCGGTTCACCGGAGTCCTACTAGCCCAGCACTACTGTTCAGGACACTTGACTGGCCGGCATGTGTTTCACTTCGTCCCTATGTCTGTCCCTTCAGAGAAATGTCACACGGTTACTTCCAGAGTCCTGCCTAGCCTGCTACAGCCCGGGTTTCCCCGGAGTCCTGTCAGCCCAGTGCTACAGCCCGGAATCACTCGTTGATGACCGACATGTTCGATGTGATTCATGTATGCCTGTCTCCATAGGTCTGTGCCGCTTTGGGTTCATGACTAGCCATGTCGGCCCGGGTTCTCTGTCATATGGATGCTAGCGACACTATCATATACGTGAGCCAAAAGGAGCAAACGGTCCCGGGCCATGGTAAGGCGACACCCATGGGATACCATGCGTGAGGCCGCAAAGTGATATGAGGTGTTACCGGCTAGATCGATGTGACTTGGAATCGGGGTCCTGACAGCATTGGCATCAGAGCCGGACTGCCTGTCGGTTCGTTGAGCCAAACTGGTCGATGTCGAGTCTAGAAATGCTCTAGTTATATGTAGGGTAATTGATTGTGGGAGGGAACGTAAGGTTCTTTTAATCCTTTACTTATGCCTCTGATCTGAGTCATTCTCTCCTCATTCAACGTGGGTTAAGGACTAGGCTCTCTTCCTCTATCAGGTTCACGTGTTACTAATCCGTTGTAGCTTATAGGATTGTTGTTACAAGTCCCAGTTCAGTTTCTACTATTTTTAATATGTTGCTAATTGAATCAGAACCTTGATATGATGTTGTTGAGTGGTATTGTGAACTATTGTGGATGTCTCAAATCTTTTTCTGAGCATTTACAGCCGTTATGCTGTCCAATTTTCCCTAGAAATTTTGATGTCTTTGTGTTGTGGTTGTGCTTTCAGATGGCCAACCGCGTTCATAACCAAGTGGTTCGCCTGACCCGGTGCCTCGACGTGCCCGGTCATACTGCTATGTTAGTCTGGGTCATGATCGAGACGGGTTACCGTTGGTATCCCGAATACACCGTCGAAGAGCAGTTCCGCGACTTTAACCAAAGCCAGTATTTCTGCACCGTCAGGATATTTCCTTCTTATCCTGGATCTACCGAGCCCCTTCACTGTTCCTATGGACTCGGGGTTACCGTTGAGATGGCTGTGCAGGATGCTGCTTATTCCATGATGACCATCATGCGAGTCCGGACTGGCCTGCTTCAGAACACCGACTTCCGTTACATGCCAGCTTCACTTCCGGGAGCGCAAGGGTATCTTCAGGCCATCTATGCTGACTCCACTCAGGAGGACTCATTAACTCGTACCACTGGCGAGATGCTCGAAGATAAGGACCGAGAGAATCGGGCCTTGAGGTTGGAGCTTTTCAATACCCGTGCTGATCATTGGGCCACATTGACTCGGTTTGCACCTGCGGTGCAAGCTGGATGTATGGATACAAGGGACCTGTATCCTGTGAGATCAGCTCTGCCAGACATGGTGGATTGGCGTGATGTGGGAGGCGTCACCCCACCCCGTGGTCCCCGCAGGCCACCGTTTGTTGGTCCAAGACCTCATCCTAGCCCCTATGGTCCACAGGCTCCTCAGGACTGTCTGTTCCCAGATGGTCATGTTGAACTTCCAGGCTACGGAGGTGACTTCTATGAGAACTACTACGGAGCTGTCTGAGTTAGTAGTAGTACCACTAGTATTGTAGTAGTTGTATCTCCACTGTCCTGTGTGACTTGTGGAATATGACTTTGCGTGTAATCAACTCCGGAGGTGTAGACAAATAATGTATAGGAGCTTGGAATGCCTCCGATGAGATGTAATGTCTTTCATCATAGTTGTACTGTAGCCTGGGCTTGTACTGAACTATGTATGATGTGTATGACCGTTGGTATATATATGGCAGTTTTATATTACCATGACATACGGATGAAGATCTCTGCATTCCGTGTTATCCATTACATTCTGCACTTCCTTGCTAAGTTTGAGCCATCCTTATCTAAACCATTGTCTTGTTTTCTCCTAGGATGGTCAACACCCGCAGCAACCCTGCTGCCTCGGAGCACGGGGAAGCCAGTGCAGCTAGGGGTGAAAATCTGCCTCACCCGCCTTCTCTGGTCGAAGTAATGCTGGAGGCGGAAAGAAACAAGCGAGAGACTAACCGCCTGCTAGAGCGGATTGAGGAGAACACTGCACGCCACCCGCGAAATGACCTGGTGTCAATCAACGACTTTATCAAGCTATACCCACCAAAGTTTAACCATTCCGTCGAGCCCCTCGACGCGGATGACTGGCTTCGCAGCATCACCCACAAGCTACGTTCTGCCAACGTAGCCGAAGCCGACAAGGTTACCTATGCTGCCTATCACCTCGAAGGCCCTGCTAGCCTTTGGTGGGAAAACTTCCAAGCTATGCGCCCGGTCGGCCAAATCACTACTTGGGCTGAATTCAGTGAGGCTTTCCGTGAGCATCACATTCCGGAAGGTCTCATGGATCGCAAGAGGGAGGAGTTCTGCAACTTAACCCAAGGAAGACTGATTGTGGATGCTTATAGTCGTGAATTTGGGAATCTGGCACGTTATGCTCCTGAAGAGGTATCTACTGACGCTAAGAAGCAGGCAAGGTTCCGCAAGGGACTTAGCCCTGAGCTTCGCCGCGATCTCCGTCTGCACGAGTGCACATCCTTTCATAAGTTGGTCAATAAAGCCATCAGTGCTGAGACGGGCCGGACTGATTATGACGCTTCACGCAAGCACTCCCGTGATTTTGGCTCTTCATCTGGCTCTGGAACTCAAAAGCGCCGGGTGTGGATTCCAAGCACGGCACTGCCACCCAGGTTCATCCCGAGACCATCCTTTGAGGCGCCTCATCCCAACCAGCAATTTGCACTGCCCAAGCCCTATGGTGGCCCTGCTGCTAATGCTGCTCCACGCCCCAATGTGGTGACATGCTTCAAGTGTGGAGAGCCGGGTCACTATAGCCGAGAGTGTCCCCAGAACAACAACCCCAATCAAACTGGAAAGCCCGTTGGTCGTGGTAAGACAGCGTGGAGGCTCATGTCAATTATGTTTCAGCCGAGGAGGCTCGTGAGGATCGTAACGTTGTCCTTGGTACGCTCCTTGTTAACTGCCATCCGACATCTCTTCTTTTCGATACTGGAGCATCTCACTCATTCATATCCGAGAACTATGCTCGATTGCATAACACGAGATTCTGTGACATGCCCTCTACCATGGAAATTCAAACCCCTGGCTCTAGATGGCAAACTTCTAGAGTAAGCCATGGGAACGAAATTCTTGTCGATAGGCTTGTCTTCCTTGCATCCTTAATAGCTCTCAAGTCCTCGGACATAAACATCATCTTGGGTATGGACTGGATGTCAGCTCATTATGCTAAGATTGATTGTGCCACTAGAACCGTTCAACTTACTCACCCGTCGGGCAAGATAGTTAACGTCATAACCCGAGTGGCCAAGCGCCAACTTTACTCCCTAAATGCCACCCCCTTCCAGACCTTGAGGACGTTCCAGTAGTCCAAGACTTTCTGGATGTCTTTCCAGAAGAACTGCCAGGTGTTCCACCTGATAGGGATGTTGAGTTTGTGATAGACCTTGTTCCAGGAACTGTTCCAATTTCTAGAAGACCCTACAAGATGGCACCCTTAGAACTAGCCGAGCTTAAGAACCAACTCGATGAGTCCTTGAAAAAGGGTTTCATCCATCCTAGTTCCTCTCCTTGGGCTTGCCCCGTCCTCTTCGTTAAGAAGAAGGATGGAATGGATCGAATGGTTGTGGATTACCGACCTGTCAACTTGGTCACCATCAAGAACAAATATCCGCTTCCCAGGATCAACGATCTGTATGATCAGCTCACTGGATCCTCAGTCTTCTCCAAGATGGATTTGAGGTTGGGTTACCATCATCAGAAACGGGAACATTCCCAAAACGGCCTTTGTTACTGGTTATGGCCAATACGAGTACACCATCATGTCCTTCGGTTTAACCAATGCCCCAGCCACCTTCTCGCGGTTAATGAACTCGGTTTTCATGGAGTACTTGGATAAATTCGTCGTAGTATACCTCGATGACATACTCATCTACTCCAAGAATGAAGAGGAACATGGCGTACATCTAAGGCTGGTATTGATGAAACTTCGAGAGCATCGCCTTTATGCCAAATTCTCCAAGTGTGAATTTTGGTTGCCAGAAGTGACCTATCTAGGCCATGTAATCTCTGGTAAGGGTATTCCTGTCAATCCCGAGCGAGTTCAAGCCGTCCTTGATTGGACTCCACCTGAAACGGTCAAGCAAGTTCGGAGTTTCATTGGCTTAGCGAGCTATTGCCGCCGCTTCGTCGAGAATTTCTCCAAGGTTGCTAAACCTCTAACTGAACTCCTCAAGAAAGATAAAAAGTTCGAGTGGACTCCACAGTGCGAGTTCAGTTTTCAAGAACTGAAAAGACGCCTCACATCTGCCCCCGTACTGGTACCACTAGATTTCTACAAGGACTTTATTATCTATTGCGACGCCTCGCGACAAGGACTAGGTTGCATACTCATGCAAGATCGTCAGGTAATTGCCTATGCTTCACGGCAATTACACCCACATGAGGAAAATTATCCCACACATGATCTAGAGCTTGCAGCTGTAGTCCATGCACTTAAAACTTGGCGACATTACCTTCTCGGTAATCGTTGCGAGATCTTCACCGATCACCAAAGTTTGAAATATATCTTCACCCAACCAGATTTGAATCTCAGGCAAAGACGTTGGGTTGAGTTGATCTCAGATTACGACTTAGGAATAACTTACACCCCGGGCAAAGCCAATGTCATGGCTGATGCACTAAGTCGTAAATCCTATTGTAACAACCTGATGTTACAACAAAGTCAACCACTTCTCCATCAGGAATTCCGTAAGCTTAATCTTCACATTGTTCCTCGAGGATTCCTATCCACCCTGGTGGCGAAACCTAACCTTATGGATGAGATCATAACCGCCCAGCGGTATGATAAGGGCATATCCCGGATTAAGGAAAACATTGCTAGCGGAGTTGCTAAATGTTTTTCCATGGATAAGCGGGGTGCTGTCTTCTTTGAGAACCGTTTGGTGGTTCCCAAGAAACAACATCTACGCCAATTGATCCTTAAGGAAGCTCATGAATCCCCTCCCACCATTCATCCCGGTAGTACCAAAATGTATCAAGACCTACGTCAGAGGTTTTGGTGGACTAGGATGAAGAGAGAAATTGCTCAATACATTGCTAATTGCGACGTTTGTCGTCGTGTTAAAGCAGAGCATCAACGGCCTGCTGGCACCCTTCAACCTTTGGCTATTCCTGAATGGAAATGGGATAAAATCAGTATGGATTTCATCACTGGGTTTCCCAGGACCAAGAGAGGGAATAATGCCATCTTCGTTGTGATCGACCGACTTTCCAAAGTATCCCACTTTCTACCTGTTCGTGAGAGTATCACCGCCAGCCAGCTAGATGAGTTATACATCTCCCGAATAGTGTCTCTTCATGGTGTTCCATTGGAAATTAACTCAGACCGTGGGAGTCTCTTCACCTCTCGATTTTCGGAAAGTTTCCAAAATGCTATGGGAACTCGTCTCTCCTTTAGCACTGCCTTCCATCCTCAATCAAGTGGTCAAGTAGAGCGAGTCAATCGAATTCTGGAAGATATGCTCCGAGCTTCTGTCATCTCGTTCGGAATAAGTTGGGAGAAATGCCTTCCATTCGCGGAGTTTGCTTATAACAATAGTTATCAAGCCAGCTTAGGCAAGGCTCCTTTTGAAGTTCTCTATGGACGAAAATGTCGAACGCCTCTTAACTGGTCAGAAACCGAGGAAAGACAACTCTTTGGCCCGGATATGATTCAGGAAGCAGAAGAGCAGGTTCGCGTTATTCGTGAGAAATTGAAAACAGCCCAATCTCGTCAAAAGAGTCAATATGACCGTAAACATAAGCCTATGACTTATGAAGTCGACGAGAAGGCTTACCTTCGGGTTACTCCGTTAAAGGGAACCCATCGTTTCAGTATCAAAGGAAAATTGGCCCCTCATTACATCGGACCCTTTCGCATTCTTTCCAAACGAGGAGAAGTTACCTAACAATTGGAACTACCTCCGCATCTTTCCAGAGTTCACAATGTCTTTCACGTTTCACAACCCAGGCGTTGCTTCGCGGATCCTATCCGTGAAGTGGACCACGAAACGCTTGATCTACAATAGAACCTCTCTTATCGGGAATATCCCGTTCGTATCCTTGATCAAGTCGAGCGTACCACTCGACGCCATAATATCGAGTTTCTCAAGGTTCAATGGTCACATCATTCCGAGGAAGAAGCCACTTGGGAAAGGGAGGATCGTCTTCGACTCGAGTACCCCACCTTCTTTCCAGAGGATCCTAAATCTTGGGACAAGATTCTTTTGAGTGGGGGTGAGTTGTCACACCCTAGCTAGTCCATGCATTAGAGTGTGCATCATGTTTACTTTTCATCAGAAACTTGAAATGGGGAAGGCAGAACCCCCAGCACCCTTTTGAAATCAACTAGGGTTACTAGAAATAATTTCAGTGAACCTGAAATGCCCTTCTAAAATGTTCACCCTCTTTGTCTTAGGTTAGAACCTCTGGAAAAATTGGTGCACAATTTTCTAGGTCAACAGAAGGTCATTGAATTAAATCATAAGTATTTGAATTTGGGCATTTAAATGCTATAAAATAATTTAAATGCTCAAATAATTCTGGGAGTAAATGTTTCCTGTTGGAAATAATCTAAACAGAGGCCACATTTATTTTCAGGATTTTTGGAAACGTTTTAGTATTTTTAATAAAGCTAAACAGTGGCAATTTAATAGAAAACAGAAACTAAATCAAAAAAAGGAGAAAGAAGCCCACCTGGGCCTTACCTGGCTCGGCCCATCCTACTGGCTCGGCCAGTCACCCCCTACCTCGCGCCAGGAGGCAGGGGCGTGTGCTCGCCGCGCGCCGGCCACGCGTCGGCCACCTCCTGCTTCTGCCGATGCCGGGAGATGCCCGGAGGATGCCACGGGACACCCACGTCTCCCTCTCATCCTCTCTCACTCTCCCCCTCGTCTCCCTCATCCTCTCCCGCGATGGCCGAGCGCGTCCGTCGCTGCCGATCGCCGTAGTTGCCACCATAGCCACTCCCTCGCCCCTCCGACGAGCTCCTCAGCTCCGCCTCAACTCCCTCGTCCTCCTCACCGAGCCACGCATCGCCGGAAGCCCTGCAATGCCGCCTTCGCCCTCGTCTTCAACCTCGGGCATCCGAGATTGCCGGCGACCGCACCTCGTCTCCAGCCCGTCCCCGAGCCCGCTGACCCCCTCTCCGACTTTGCTGTGAGCTCCTCTTCCTTTCTCCCTAGCTCCCGTGCTCATTTGGCCCCTGTAGCCGCCGTTTCCACCGCACCCGAGAGCTCCTCGCCGCCGGCCATGTCGCCGTCGATGCTACGGCCATGCAAGCACACGTCTGAGCACACCACCGCATTCAGTGCGACCCCAGGAGCCTAACGCACGCACTTCCTAGCCTTGCCGTGCACCGTAGCCCCTTTTCCCTCTCTGCCCGAACTCCGGCCGCTGCCACGAGCTCGATTCCGGCGAGCTCGCTCCACCCCAGCTCCTCACACTTGCTCCTTTGGATGCGCGAGAGCCTGGGCTTCGCACGGGTGGTCTCCGCCGTCAATTTTGTCGCCTGAGGGCATTTTCCGAAGCCCTCCGCCGTCTCGGCCTCGCCGGCGACTCAACGCCGGCCGGATTAGCCCCGTTGACCGGCGGATTTGACCACTGACGTGGACTGGGTGGGCCCAGTTGACTCCCCTGAGTCAATGACAAGTGGGCCCCCTCCTAATTATCCAGATTAGTTTCTAACTAAAATTAGTTAGTTTAACTAGTATAGTCACTGACTAGTGGGCCCTGCCCATTAATTAGGCTAACTAAACGTATTTAGTGCACTGAGAGGCTGATAGAAGGGGCCCACTAGTCAGGTTTGACCTGGGCTGGCGCCTTTGACCTGCTGAGGTCAGCATGATGCAATGCTGACGCAGTAATGCATTTACTGGAATTATTTTTATACAGGAAATTCCAGAAAATAGTTCAAACTTCAAAAATTCGTAGAAATTCAACCGTAACTCCAAATGAAATAATTTATATATGAAAAATTATCAGAAAAATTCAATCTCTCCATCTGTAATGGTTTCATGCATGACAAAACAAGATTACCTTACTGTTTAGGCAGAATAAGGTAATGCACTATAAATGCCATGTTTAATGAACTAATATTTGAATCTTTGATTCAAATGAGTTCATTTCTTTCTGTTATAGCTTGCATTAGGCCAAGACACATTCATATCGCCATGTCATAGCATGCATCATATTGTTGCATATCGTCATGTGTTGATTGTGTTCCGATGTGTTCTTCAGGGTAGGTTCTGCCTCCGAGGATATTCACGAGTATCCAACTAAAGGGCAGTATCCCACTACCACTCCATCAGGCAAGCAACCATTGATCATTCTGATACAAACCCATGTTCTCGCTTCTGCTCTTGCTTACTGCATTAAGACAACGTGATTCAAGCTGCTGTGTGTTACGGTAGTTGAACCCTTATCCTCTACATGACCTGTCATTGCCACAGTAACTAGATGAAACCCACTAGCATGTGTAGGAGTTGATTGAGCCATGTATGTGATTCCTACCTTGCTATGCCTGCTATGCTTAGAGTTGTGTCAGGTCTGGTTCATCTGGGAGATGGGCTAGAGTGAAATGCTTATGTCGGTAATGTGAGGGATGCGTTGAACATGTTTTGGTAAAGGTATCGATGAGAGGCCATGTAGGAGTACATGGTCGGTTGTTTCATTGAGGCAGTCCCTAAGAACTGAGATCTTTATGTGTGATTTAATATTCAGCTACTACGAAGCATTGGGATCCTTAACTGACCCTCTCAGCTTCTTAATCTCCCTAGTACTCTGTCCAGGAGTTGCAATTAGTTTATGGTGTTTGTAGGTTATGTGTTGGCGGCCGTGCGTAGTGCTGACCCTAGGGGTGGGCTATGTTGCGGTAGATACACCATGGCACGGTGTACCGAGTCACCCATTTGGTGTCTCGGGAACCCTGTTCACATCGTTCGGGGCCGTATGTGGAAACCTCGGCCGGACTCCCTGCGGATGGAACCTGGATAGGCGATAAACCTGGACTAGAGACTTAAGTGTTTAGGTAGGCCGTGGCCAACACCATCGTTGGGCTTCCGCTTGAAGGTTGCCGAGTACATATCGTGTAAGCGGCGGTAAGTGGTGAAAGCGTGTATGAAGAAGTACACCCCTGCAGGGTATAGAACTATTCGAATAGCCGCGTCCGCGGTAAAGGACTACTTGGTTGCCTATACAGTTCATAGACAAGTTAATGGATACTACTAACAGACTCAAGATAAGTGTGAGTACCGAGGATGGCCCTCTCGTAGGATGACGAGGGAGGATCCCCGGTGGAGTATTGTGTTGGTGAGTAGTGGACTCGTGTGCGAAAACTATTTACTGGTGGAGTTCCGTAGGATAGCTTAGCCAAGAGTCAAAGCTGGCTTGCTGCATCAACCCCACCGCCTTCTTGAAAATAAGCATGTATAGTAGGTTCTGATGTAAGACTTGCTGAGTACCTTTGTACTCATGTTTGCTTAATTACTGTTTCAGACGACACCGCCCACTCCGATGGCTTCTACGTAGACCTTGACATCGACGAGTGACTAGCCACCCAGGTGGTGATCCTAGCCCTGGAGGGCTTTATGTAGATAGACAGGCTTCGAGAAGCCTAATTTCTTTCTAGAGTCTGTACTCAGACTAGTTGCTTCCGCATGTGCTTGTATGTTTGTATGACTTGAGTGTCGGGTCATGTGACCCCTATCTGTATGAACATGTTATGTATGGCTCTCTGGAGCCTTTAGATAAAGTACTTGAGTTGTAGAGTTTTGTTGTGATTCCATGTTGTATGTACTCATATCGGGCATATTGTGTGTATGATTGAAATGCTTGGTATGAGTGGGATCCGACAATCTAGTTGTTTATCCTTGGCAGCCTTTCTTATGGGGAAATGTAGTCTAGTGTTCCTCGAGCCATAGTAGTCCGCTACAGCCTGGTTCACCGGAGTCCTGCTAGCCCAGCAGTACTGTTTAGGACACTGGACTGGCCGGCATGTGTTTCACTTCGTCCCTATGTCTGTCCCTTCGGGGAAATGTCACACGGTGACTTCCGTAGTCCTGCCTAGCCTGCTACAGCCTGGGGTTCCCCGGAGTCCTGTCAGCCCAGTGCTACAGCCCAGAATCAATCGTTGATGACCGACATGTTCGATGTGATTCATGTATGCCTGTCTCCATAGGTCTGTGCCGCTTTGCGTTCACGACTAGCCATTTCGGCCTGGGTTCTCTGTCGTATGGATGCTAGCGACACTATCATATACGTGAGCCAAAAGGCGCAAACGTTCCCGGGCCATGGTAAGGCGACACCCATGGGATACCGTGCGTGAGGCCGCAAAGTGATATGAGGTGTTACCGGCTAGATCGATGTGACCTGGAATCGGGGTCCTGACACCAATTGACATGATTCTTTTTCTGTTGTTTCTCAAATTTTGTCTAGTTTATTTTCATAATTATTTGAAAATTTTCCAAGTAAATTTTTTGTACGATTTTGAAACTATGTGTTAATTCAAAATTTTCATAAATAGGATTTTTGGAGAGAGAAGGCAACTTTCAAAAAGTGCACCCCCACTTGCATACTCTTGAAGGCAAGCATTCTGAACCATGGCATAATATTGTTGTGTGCTGTTTGATTTGGTACAACACCATCTTGACACGAAGTATTCATTATTTTATGTGACGATATGATCATACTCATGAGGGCGCAAATGAAGATTTCTTGCGGTTAAAATTTCATATGCTTGTGATAGTAATCACCCTCTCATGCCTTTCATGCCCACCAGAAGGAATCCAGGAAAGCCTCTGTCTTGGGTAGACACGAGCTTGTCCCTAGTTCTTCGTCGAGACGGTTATGTCCGGTAAGGCATGGTGGGGTACGATGAGCGGTGATTCTGTCTGATTGGTATGAAATATACTTATTATGCTTATCATGTAGCTAATTCTTTAACCTCCTGAGTCGATCGTAGATCGAGTCCTGTTCTAGTAACTCCCATACTTGTCTCGTACTACCACTTGTCCCTTCCATAGGCAGGGTACGGTGCAGTCAGTTGTCAACCCCTTCCTAGCACACACCGTATAGAGAGGCCATGGTGGAAGATACCGGCTGCATCGGGTAGGCATGCCACCTGGTCCGGGGGCATGGGTGTTTCGGTTGGAGCCGGAGGGGGTAGCTCCCCTAGATTGCGTGCGTTAAAAATTTTGTGATGCCATGCAAGTCGAGGTTGTAGCCTCCCCACTTAGAGTTTCCCTTAACGGGTGTCGTGGGTGGTTCAAGAGACCGGTAAGTTAGGCTGGTGTGTGCAGTCAGGTGTGTTTTCAATTAAAAGGCCGTAGACAGAATTAATCCCGACGGACTAAAGGAATCCGTTACTCATGGGTAAAGAGTACACCCTCTGCAGAGATTATATCTATTCAAATAGTCGTGTCCATGGTTAAGGACTACAGTCTGGGATGGGTCAAGTGTTGGTCTTAGTGTCGGTCTTTGGAGGAACAATTGCTAAACCAGTACATGGATCATGACTTGTGACTCGTGATGACTATGATTATTATTATCACTACTAGAAAAACCACTACTAATGGCGCACCAAATTTGGCCATTAATGGCACATCACTGGTGCGCCATTACTAGCACGCCATTAGTAATTTTTACTAATGGCGGACCATTGGTGCGCCATTAGTATCTGGTATACTAATGGCGCACCACTGGTGCGCCATTAGTATAGGCCACGGTGCGCCATTAGTATGCCTCCCAGGGGCCATGTATACCCAGGTGCTTTGGCATACTAATGGCGCACGACAACCGGATGCGCCATTAGTAACTTCGGCATACTAATGGCGCACTATTTAGTGATGCGCCATTAGTGATGCGCCATTTTGAATCTACATCTGGATCGTGATTTTTTGCCCGTTTTTTGCTCTTTTTTTTGCTTGTTTTTTGGCACGACATTATTTCAAATTTTGTTCCTGTTTTTGGATCTTGTACGTTCTTTTGCCGTGGTCTTTTGCCGGAGAGGAGTTCGCCGGAGAGGAGTTCGCCGGAGAGGAGGAGGAGGAGGTCACCGGAGAGGCGCTCGCCTACATCGCCGGAGAGGAGGAGGAGGAGGTCGCTGGAGAGGAGTTCACCGGAGCATCGGAGAGGAGGAAGGAGAAACCATGAGGGGATGGGAGGAGAGGAGGGAGGAGGAGCTCACCGGAGAGGAGGGAGGAGGAGCTCACCGGAGAAGAGGGAGGAGGATCTCACCGAAGA
>NC_057803.1:389660086-389660450 GCF_018294505.1 Triticum aestivum | reverse complement strand
GGGTGACTTAGCTGCGAATCAGTTTCGCCTAAGTTTGAAAAAATCCTACCAAGTGGAGAGCAATCCTCCCACTTGGGGGCTTAGCTGCAGTCCAGTACTCGCCTAAGTTCTCTCACTTAGAGACTTAGCTGCAGTCCGGCACTCGCCTAAGTTTGAAAAAATCCTACCGAGTGGAGAGCAATCCTCCCACTTGGGGGCTTAGCTGCAGTCCAGTACTCACCTAAGTTCTCTCACTTAGAGACTTAGCTGCAGTCCGGCACTCGCCTAAGTTTGAAAAAATCCTACCGAGTGGAGAGCAATCCTCCCACTCGGGGCTTAGCTGCAGTCCAGTACTTTCCTAAGTTCTCTCACTTAGAGACTTAGC
>NC_057803.1:389633052-389659950 GCF_018294505.1 Triticum aestivum | reverse complement strand
TGAAAAAATCCTACCGAGTGGAGAGCAATCCTCCCACTCGGGGCTTAGCTGCAGTCCAGTACTCGCCTAAGTTCTCTCACTTAGAGACTTAGCTACAGTCCGGCACTCGCCTAAGTTTGAAAAAATCCTACCGAGTGGAGAGCAATCCTCCCACTCGGGGGCTTAGCTGCAGTCCAGTACTCGCCTAAGTTCTCTCACTTAGAGAATTAGCTGTAGTTCGGCACTCGGCTAAGTTTGAAAAAATCCTACCGAGTGGAGAGCAATCCTCCCACTCGGGGGCTTAGCTGCGGTCCAATACTCGCCTAAGTACGAAACACATCTCATTCCTCAAGGACGACGAGGGGCAGGTCGACTGCCACCTTCTCCTGGGGAGCTTCGCCACAAATACAATGTGCGCTCCGTCCCACTCTGCAGTAACAGGGTGTGGGTCGACCCCCATCTTCTCCTAGGGAGCTTCACCACAAATACAATGTGCGTTCCGTCCCACTCTGCAGCAACAGGGTGTGGGTCGACCACCGCCTTCTCCTGGGGAGCTTCACCACAAATACAAGACATAGGTTGACTGCTTCCCTCTCCTTCGGAGCTGCGCTGCGAATGCAAAGGTTGTCTCGAATGAAGAATGGGTTCACTCAGCAGGAGATTCATAAAGATATTCAACGGTAAACCAAGTTCGGGTAAATTCCAAAGGTTCCAAATCACAGATCGAAGTACTGGGACATGCAGCCCGAAAAAGTATAACGGTTACGAAAACCACTCGACATCCCGAGGCAAATTTAAGGTGGGACGTAAGAGTTTGTTCACTCCGTGGGAGGAGGGATGGCAGGCTCGACGAACTAATCCAGGTCGACGCCGTCGGCTATCCGAGTGGCTGCAGCGATGAAAGTCTCCATAAAGTTTCGGAAGTCATGCTTCTGGGTGTTGGCGACCTTGATTGCTGCCAGTTTGTCCTGTCGCACCTCCTTGCAGTGGACACGAACCAAAGACAGAGCCACGCCAGCGCCACACCGAGCAGCAAACTTCTTCCATTCTTGCACTCGGTCGGGGATTTCATTTAGTCGAGTCAGCAGGGACTTGATATCATTTTGGAGCACAGCCTCTGGCCAAAGTGCCGGGTCAATCCGCGACATGGCGACCTTCAGTCGAGCCAAGTAGTCCACGGCACTGTCGATGCGAGATTCCAGACGGAGTAGATTCATGGCAGTTTCATCTTTCACAAGAGAGTTGATTGGATCCAAACCAGGCTCGATCCGCCCAGTCTCCTCTTCAAAGTTCTGGCAAAACTCTGCATTCACGATCCAAGGATAAGTCAATTTTCGTACAATGAGTCGACTCAAAAAAAGTCAGTCGGAACAGAATGTGCACCTTCAAGCTTGATGAATAGCTTCTTGGCAAGACTTCTCAGATAACTCTCCAGATCATCCCTCCTACGAGCAATGCCTTCCATTTTCTCGCCCTGGACGAGATTCGCCTTCTTCTAGTGCGAGCACTCCTTGTTGGAGTCATTCAGAGTGGTCTTCAACCTGGTATTCTCTTCGGCCAACTGGCCTACCAAAGCCAGCTTCTGTTCGGCCAGAGCGGTCTTGTCATCAGCCTCCTTATGAGCAGCGGCCAAATCCTGATCCTTCTTCGCCAGAGCTTCTCTCAGTTTTTCTGCAAAGAAATGATGATTGATTCAGAAATAGCAGAAGGGTACCCAAACCTAAAACTGACCAGTCGACAAACTCGTCTTACCTGCGGCGCCGTCTCTGACCTTTTGCAGCTCTGTCCTGGCCAGCTCCAAGTCAAGGTTCAGTTGAATCTGCTGTTTCTCCAAGTCAGCAAAGCGATCTCCAAGATGACAAGATTTCTGAAATCAAAGGGGATAAGTTATTTTTACAGCAACAAAACAACAAAGGCAATAAATACTAAGACTACGGTCGACTGCCCACAGTCCACCATAGTCTCGGGGACTACACCCAGTGGGTGCACTTAGCGTGCCCCCACCGGTTCTGATCCCACTCGACCGGTCCGCCAGAGCCGAGTGGGGGGAGTAAAAAAAGAGAGAGAAAGTAGAACTAAGACCACAATCGACTGCCAGCAGTCGACCGCGGTCTCGGGGACTACACCCAGTGGGTGCACTTGGCGTGCCCCCACCGGTTCTAATCCCACTCGACCGGATCGAGTGGAAGAGATAAACTACTAGTTCGGTTTATACATTCAGCAAAATACAAAGACTACAGTCGACTACCAGCAGTCCACCGTAGTCTCGGTGACTACACCCGGTGGGTGCACTCAGCGTGCCCCCACTAGTCCAAAAATTCAATCGACACACCCAGTGGGTGTACAGATGCAAAGGTTTTTGGAAAGAATCTTCAGGTAGCATATCCTAACAGAACAAGCGGCAACCAACTAACCTGAACGTTGCTCTGGAGAGCCGAGCTGGCATCATAGGCGGCTTGGCCGGCGTCCCGCACCGTCTTCATCTTCTCCATCATAATGCCCGCCTGGCATATGGCTTCCTTAGCAGCATTCACCTCGTCCTCTGGGACATGATGGGTCGCAAAAACTGAAGGCGGGTCGACAGGGGCCTGAGCAGTCGACGAAGAAGGCAAGGCACTCGACAGTGGCTCAGCGAAGGTAACAGAACCCCGATTGACGTCGCCAGTGTCCTGAACAACTGGTTCCGCCCTCGGCGTCGTCTGTAGCGCCTCGCTTGCAGGAGCTCGCCTATTTTTCCTCTTCGAAGGCCTCTCGGGCTCTTCATCATCATCAGGGAGGTCAATAACGTTGGGAGCTATGCAAAGTTCAATCGTCAAAGTCACATCACCCAATGGTACACGTTGCAGTTGAATCGACCAAAATAAAGACAGTATGACAGGGATCATACCCGGATTAGAAGTGACCGCATCCTCCATCACCTCATCTTCGTCACTGTAAGCTGAGGTCCCGGAGGTAGCAGCGCTGACAGTTCCAAAGTTCGTCCAGTTAAAACAAGAAAAACAAATAGCGCGGAGCGTCGAGTGAATGCAAAGAGAGGCACTCACGCGGAAGCGACGGGAATATCAATCTTGATTTTCGGCAACGCCTTCCGTGTCTTCGGCTCTACAACTCTGGGGTGCTTTGGCGCCTTCTCAGTCGGGGTTGGTGAAGAGATCCGAGGGTGCTTCAAAGACAGACCAGCCGGAGCAGTTGCCTTGTCACGGGCACTCGGTCGTTCTTAGTCAAGCTTGTATCGCCTCTCCCTGCGAGGAGGCGACTCGACTACTTCTCCACCGCTTGACTCGTCGCTTCCTCCATCCCCTTCACCATCGGAAGTCCACTCGCCACTTTCACCACCACTCGCCTCGCCTTCCAGAGCTTGCTCTTGCTCCCCGTTGGGCATTGAATACATTTCAATAATGGCCTGAAAGAAAGCAGGTAGATCAAAGTCAGTCGATGCAATATAGGCAGCTACGCGAGTGAATTTAGATTACAAGCAAAAACTCAGAATCAGACCTGCTCTGGTGCGTGGGACTGGTCGAATGGAGGGACTCTCCAGGCTCCCCTGGGATTGTCCTTATTCCTGGTAATGCCAGACAGCCACTTCTCCAGTGTGTCGTCGTCGACCTCCTCCGGGTGGATCCGAGTGGAGTCTTCAAGACCCAAATACATCCACATCGGATGGTCTCGGGCTTGGAGAGGCTGGATGCGCCGCTGAAGGAAGACCTCCAAGAGATCCATAACAGTGACCCCATCACGAATAAGCTGGACCACTCAGTCGACCAACACCTTCACGTGCGCCTTCTCCTCCGGGAGCACCTTCAAAGGGGAGGGTTTTTCCACTCGGTCCATGGTAAAGGGAGGGAGGCCAGTCGATTGCCCTGGCGTCGACTGGTCTTTACAGTAAAACCAGGTCGACTGCCATCCGCGAACTGAGTCGGGAAGAATCATGGCCGGGAAGGAGCTTTTCCCTCTCGTCTGGATGCCAAGACCCCCACACATCTGGATCACTTGGGTCCTCTCGTCACTCGGATTAGCTTTTTTCACTGTCTGGGAGCGACAAGTGAAAATATGCTTGAAGAGACCCCAGTGAGGCCGACAACCCAGGAAGTTCTCACACAAAGAAATGAAAGTGGCAAGATAAACAATTGAGTTGGGGGTAAAATGATGGAGTTGTGCCCCAAAGAAGTTCAGAAACCCTCGGAAGAAGGGGTGAGGGGGCAAGGATAATCCACGGTCGACGTGGGTGGCAAGAAGGACACGCTCACCCTCCCGAGGCTGTGGCTCAGATTCCTTCCCCGGAAGCCGCGCCGAGTCGTAGGGGATCGGCCCCCCTTCGGCCAAGTCGTCGAGGTCTTCTTGGGAGATCCTCGAGTGGATCCAGTCGCCCTGGATCCAGCCCCTCGGCAGACCGGACCACGAGGAAGATCCGCCCCGGCTGGTCGCCTTCCCCTTCGACCTCGCTGTCGCCTTCTTTGCCCGCTCCAAAGCCGCTGTTTTCTCCTTCCCCATTGTCGCCGGCGATACGCGTACGGTGCGGTGGCGCTGGGGCGAGAGCAAGTGCAGCGGAGGGGCGTGAGGAAGAGAAGAGGAAATGAGATGCACTGTTCGGGAGACTCCGGTCCGGCGCTTTATATCAGGCCGCTTCCGAGTGGCTGACGGGTAGGCCCAGGCGGCTCTGTCAAATCCCGTAATGACCGCGCGTGTGATACGTGGCGAAAAAGGTGGCGCAGGGATCGAGGCGTCTCCGCTCTATCCCATCCGATTACTGCGGCCTTCCCCGTCCCATGTGCTTCCCAAAATTCGGATCCCATGAAATCTGCACGCAGCAAACAACTGGTTAGACCAAAGATCTCCTCCGCACCATCACTCGAAGCCTTACAAGTAAACAAACCCACTCGACAAAGAATTAAGAATGGATCAAGGCGACTAAAAGGAAGTTGCTATCATCACTCGGGTCCGTTGATCTGAACCAAGATATGCTCACGGCATGAAAAACGAGTCAGAGAAGTTCTCAACTCCTTCCCCACTCAAACCTCGATCCATTCAGGGGCTAATGATGAAGCTATGTACCTAGGGTAGGATCATGGACTTGTCCTAACTGCCCTACCCAAGGACATCTCTAGAAGAAACCACCTTTCAATCGACATGGAGGTGTTCCATTCGACAGACTCGAAGACGCTCGACCAAGAAGCAATCACTCGACCTAGATCCAACCACTCGATGGCCAAGAGACCTGAAGTCACTCCATACGCTAACTGTCGGTCATTAAGTAGCTTTTATGGTCATCATAACACATTATTACTAGCGTTACCAGTAACGCCCTGCCTTAATGTACAGTGAACCCTTTGTAACGTGGGCCGGCCGGGTTCCTGGCGCACTCTATATATGCTACCCCCTCCTCCGAGACAAGGGTTCGCACCTCTGTAACCCATATTCATATAATCCAGTCGACCGCCTTCGGGCTCCGAGACGTAGGGCTATTACTTCCTCCGAGAAGGGTCTGAACTCGTAAACCTTGCATGCTTACAACTTCTCCTCAGCTAAGATCTTTCCTCTCCGTACTTACACCCCTACACTACTGTCAGACTTAGAACCACAACAACTGGGGCTGTTGGCGGAGATACATGGAGGCATATGTGGATCCCACATCGGGTCAAGGGCCCTTGCTGGCAACGCGTTTCGGCAAGGCTTCTTCTGGCCCACCGCCCTCCAGGATGCGACGATACTAGTCACCAGGTGTGAAGCGTGTCAGTTCCATTCAAAGAAGCTTCATCAGCCAGCTCAAGCCCTTCAAACCATTCCTCTCTCCTGGCCTTTCTCGGTCTGGGGGCTTGACATACTGGGCCCTTTCCCCCATGATGTCAGGGGCTTTGAGTACTTGTACGTTGCAATCGACAAGTTCACAAAGTGGCCAGAAGTGGAAGCAGTGAGGAAGGTCACAGCACAGTCAGCCGTCATGTTCTTCAAAGGACTGGTGTGCCATTTTGGTGTACCCAATAGGGTTATCACTGATAACGGCACGCAGTTCACAAGCCACACCTTCATGCAATATATTCAAGACCTCGGCAGCAAGGTCTGTTTCGCTTCCGTTGCTCACCCACGAAGGAATGGTCAAGCTGAGAGGGAAAATGCTGAAGTAGAGCGAGGCCTAAGGACAAAGACCTTTGACAGACTGCACAAGAGTGGAAAGCGCTGGATTGATGAATTGCCGGCGGTTCTTTTGTCAATCAGAACGACACCAAATCGAGCCACCGGCCAGACACACTTTGCCCTGGTGTATGGGGCAGAAGCAGTTCTCCCCATGGAACTCATATACGGGTCACCTCGAGTACTCGCTTATGACGAGCTTGAGCAAGAGAAATTGCGGCAAGATGACGCAATGCTCCTCAAGGAAGATCGTCTTCGGGCAGCTGTGAGAGCAGCGCGCTACCAGCAGGCCTTGCGCCACTACCATAGCCGCAAGGTTCATGCCCGAAGCTTTGAGGAAGGCGACCTTGTTCTTCGACGCGTTCAATCGGCCAAGAATTCCGACAAGTTGACGCCAAAGTGGGAAGGCCCTTATCGGGTAATACGAGTCACCAGGCCCGGTGCAGTCCACCTGGAGACCGAAGATGCCGTTCTGGTGAGTAATTCCTGGAACATTGAGCATCTTCGCAAGTTTTACCCGTGAGGCATGGCTTGCCGGGCCCCCCGGCAAGCCACCTTTTGTACGAGCCTTGCCGATGATGCATGTAACCCTCTGTACAAAGCCAGGCGCAGACCCTGAGCATAAATAAATGAAGCGCTGGCGCCGTAAGTTATGGCATGCATGCTAGGTCGAGTCTCATCCTTGGTTAGGGTTGATAGTGCTTAGCGGTGACTAACCCCTAGCTTAAAGGTCGAGTGTGCGTCTCTTTGTGTTTCTTTTGTCTTCTTTGGTTCACAGGACACACAGATATCCGTGCCGAACCACTTGGGGAGAAAAAAAAGAGGAACAGACCAGCATCTAGCCCCCGGCAAGCCAGTCTTGTCGGGGGCTGCAAGAGCAAAGATTCACCCACGACGAACCAGGGTTGCTGGGGACTGTAGCTTCAGATAAGTTCTTCATCCCTTATCATGCATTCCATTATGGACTGAGGTATGTGAAACCTCGTTTTCCCCTAAGCTACCATGCTCCCATTACACTAGGCCCTAGGGCTCATTCCTGGGGCCAAGTTTGGTCGTAGTCGCGACAGCGAAAGGATGAAACAAGGAGCCTGAACCCGCCTCATCCCTGCCTCCGCCAAAGGTGTGAGGAAGGTCGAGCGAAGTGGGGAGACGGCAAGGACTGTTGCCGGGCAAGGAAATGTTTATCTTGAAGATATCAAGGATTTACTCCTTGTTGTGGGTTCCACCCGCAAACAAATGACCCGGCAAGCATCCCTTTTTCATTAAAAAACCATTCCACTCAGGTACAGTCCATAGGGAATGAAAAACATGAATGATGGGATTACAAGTTTTAAATTCAACGAAGGCCCGAAGGCTTACAAACTAAAAAGAGATAAGTTGCCCGTAATCCCTTTCTTGTCCCTCTCCTCAGGAGGCAGGTGAAGGAGGCGAAAGGGACAAAAGGAGCGCCAAGGCGAGCTACGGGTGGCAGAAGGCACCAAGAGAAAATCTTGGTGGCCGTCCAAAGGCTGGATGGTGATGGCGGCGCCGGAAGCAGAACTCGAATATTTGGCGGCAGGACGTCAGCACGCGTCGAAGGCGTCGGTGCCCGCGTACTCCGATTTGAAGGCGTTGCCGCCTGCCCTCTTCCTCTTCCGTAGCCTCCCAACGCCAGCCGCCCAAGGAGACGACCCCGAGAAGTTCAAGGAGCCGGCAACACGGATGATAGGGTCGCTGGTGCCGCACGGAGCGGCACCCGACACCTAGTCGGACCCGTCATCCTGCCGCCATCTACCCTCGTCGTCTCTGCCGCTATCCTCCTCGTAACTCCCGCCCGAGGAGGAGTCTTCACTATCAGAAGAGCTCTCCACGCAGCACCTTGCATGGGTCCCAAAGCACCCGAAGACCTTGACGGAGAGAAGGCCACCCTCCATCAGCTTAAAATGGAGAGTGAGCCCCTCCGTCAAGCGGTGGATATGAGCAAACGTCCTCCATCCCCGACAAAGATACATCACGTGAGGGGCGGTGAAGTCGACACGGACCCGCGTGCCACTGATCCAGCAGCCCCTCATGTGCAGCCGCAACGATTCCGGCGGATCCAGCTCCATCTCCCGCGCAAATGGAGTCGGGAGACGAAGGCGACGGCGCGGCGGCCGGCGCAGCCTGACGAAGAACTCACAAGGGTCATCCCCAACATGGCCCTCCATTGGAGGAGGAGCTGCTGGCGGAGGTGAGGCCAGCGCGCCGCCCCGTCCTCCTCCCCCTTCCCCTTCCCATGGCCTTCCCGAGCGCCCCGGCCTCGCCCACGGCCTCTCCCCCTCCCCCTTCCCCTCGCGGCTGGCTCTGCCACCACAGGTGTAGGAGAAGGAGGGACGTGTTGCCGAGCGGCGACACTCGCCGGCACTGTTGAAGGACCCGGATTCCCTCTCTCCATGACAGATGGAAGGGAGGAGCAGAAGCTGAAGGAAGAAGAAGATGAAAGAATGCAGGACGCCATCCCCCCTCCCGCTCTTTATAAAGGATCGGGGTTGGGGCTCGGCCGCCCTGCTCAGACAATCAAGATACAGAAGGCGCAGGGAGCCAGGACCGACCCGCCGCACCAACCAGCGACGGCCCGGTTTCCCGCCTCCACCGTTTGCCACCCCAGACGCATGGGAGACACGTGGTGGATGTGCAGAACCGAGAGGATGGGTGAGACGACCACTCCCCAACCCGTGATCGTGGGGAGTGGACGCCTTGAAGACCGCGCCTCAGCCCCATTCAGTAAATGGGCCGCACGCCTCCCTCCGGTTATGGGGAAGGCGCGAACCGCCCCTTTACTACGATGTGACGCATGCCTGCGGGAACCAACCCCACGCATGCCTCCCACGTCACATGCGCCTCCCCATGCCGCGCCACGCGCTGGAGTTGTGGGAAGCGCAGCACGCGAAGAACCTTACCGCGGTAAAAACCGCCCCGCCTGCCCGCGCATCGTTTTTGGGCCTTGCCGAACAACGCGTTGCGCTTATGTGTGGCCCAGGCCCGGGGGCTCCTGTCGGTGTACAAAAAGAGGGGTACACTTTTTGTACCCCTATAAGTGTGCATGGGCAGTCTGAGCCACGAGCACCACCACACCAAGCAAGGCAAGGGAGGTGAGCCAGGGTAAGACCGAAGCTCAAGAGGACTAGAACAACGCCAAGGACAAGACCACGAAGACCAAAGGGGATGAAGCGGACTCCCCCGGGAAGATCCTTGCCGGGACACAGTTGTAGCAGCCCCGGCAAGACCCTTGCTGCGGTGACTCGTCCCGCGCCTACGGAGCAAACCACCCTTGAGTCCACTGCCCCCAAAGGGCAAGGATTCGGGAGACATCCCCGTGGCGGCATGCAGATCTTTGTGAAGACATTCAAGATCAGATACGCACTAAGGACATGACAACCCTTGGCGGGATCCCAGCCGAGGAAGACCACAAGGCCCCCGGCAAGCGCCTTGCCGGGGATGACAGCAGGCGCCTCGGCAAGACCGTTGCCGGGGCCCCGGCAAGGCCCTTGCCGAGGATATCCGCAGGACCACCATCAGGCCCACACCAACTAAACCTCCACCGCCGTTCGCATGCAGCTACCGACCCAACCAGCTAGGCAGGCACCTGCGTGGTGGCATGCAGATCTTCGTGAAGACCCACCACTGCGCCACCTCAGCTGCCTACCTACCTACATGGCATCGCAGGCGTCGCTGGCCAGGGCGCATGTCGACACAAGAAGGAGCGGCGACGGACAAGACAGGTTTCTCCCCCGTCCTCGATAAAGCAAGGACACCTAAGCAAGACACATTAAATGCGCCTTGTCATGTAACGCGAGGGATAACCTTGTATCACTGTACCCTTTCCACCTCCTGTGTGCCACTGTTGCAACCCCTTTTTCTATAAAAGGAGGCCTGAGGCGACCAGAGGAAGGATTCGGCTTTTTGGAGCTCCTCACGCCCCATAGCTAGATCAAGAACACAGATATACGATCCACCAAAGCAGGAGTAGGGTTTTGCGCATCCTCGCGGCCCGAACCTGGATAAACGAACCGTGTGCTATCTGTTTGATCCGCTCTTCTCATGACCCTGCGCCCCGCTAACCACAGTAGGGATTCTTGTGATCCCATAGGTGTCGTTCCCACCGACAAACCAGCCCTCAAGTTTCCTCGAGGTGGCCCCGCAGTCTACTCAGTTTGGACCAACACTTAGAGAAGCACTAGCCTTGGGGCGGTTAAATAAATATGACCCTCGGGCTCACGAAAACCCAAGGGAAAGTTATAGGTTATTAGGCAAATGTAAAACCAAGGTTGGGCCATGCTGGAGGAGTTTTATTCAAAGCAAACTGTCAAGGGGTTCCCATAACACCAAACCGCGTAACGAATGCAAAATCAAGGAACATAACACCTATGTGACGGAAACTAGGGCGGAAAGAGTGGAACAAAACACCAGGCATAAGGCCGAGTCTTCCACCATTTACCAAGTATATAGATGCATTAATTAAAATAAGAGATATTGTGATATCCCAGCATATCCATGTTCCAACATGGAACAAACTTCAGCTTCACCTGAAACTAGTAACGCTATAAGAGGGGCTGAGCAAAGTGGTAACATAGCCAAATAACGGTTTGCTAGGACGGTGGGTTAGAGGCTTGACATGACAATATGTGAGGCATGATAAACAAGTAATAGGTACCGCGACATAGCGATAGAGCGAACAACTAGCAAGCAAAGATAGAAGTGATTTCGAGGGTATGGTTATCTTGCCTAAGATCCCGCAAGGAAGAAGAACGAGTCCATGAAGAAGACAAACGGGCGTAGTGGACCGGATTCTCACAAAAGCGACGTTACCGGAACGAACAAGAAGAAGCAACACCGGAAAGGAGAAAACAACATGGTAAACAACCAAGCATAAACATGGCATGATGCACTATCAAGGATGATGCATGTACGGTTTCATGATTCGTGGCACCGTTTAAGTGCAACAACCAAAATTACAAATTAAGTGGAGCTCAATATGCAACGAGTTGCATGTTGACGAAACACCACATTCAATCATTTAGTTCACTCTCGTTTATGAACCCAACAATATTAAATGTTGTTAAACATGGCAAGAGGTGAACCATAGTAAAACTACCTATCTAGGAAAGTTTAAATGAGGCCGGTACAACAACCAACAAGTCCGGAAAAATCCTCATGTGCATATTTTAAAGTTGGTACTGTTCTACCCTATACAAAATTTTAAAGTTGTTAAACATGCAAAGTAAGTACACCATGTTAATCTATGCATTTTTCTACCCCATTTACATACAAAGATTATTTAAAAAGGAGCTACGGTTATTTAGTTATGAATTAAATTATTTAAGCATGGCATTGGAGCAAATTAATGCAAACAACAGTTTAAACATTTTAACCATACATGGAAGTGGCATATTATGAAACTACACAAAATGCTAAGCATTTTTCATATATAAAGTTTTTACATATGATGCACGGGTTGTGAGTTATTAAATGCATGAAGTGCAAGGGCTTTTTTGCAAAACTGTCATTCTCTGGATAATAGACAAATTCGCAGATCTGAAAAAAATACTACACTGGGCCGAATCTGCTAGCCCAACTGCAGGAAAAACAGAGGGGCGTCGGCAGGGTGGCCTCAACATGGGCAAAGCCCAGGCGATGGAGAGGTAGGCCGGGGTGAACTGGGCTACACGGGGACGAGCGGAAGCAAAGGAGTGGTCAACGCGGCTGCGCGACTCCAGGAGCGGAACTTGGCGGCGCCAGGAGACGGGGATCCGGTCGAGGACGGCATTCTCCGATGAGGCACCAGATCCGGGCTGCTGCGAGGGAGCGATGGAGATGGCGGGGCGCGGTCAGCCCGACCACGACCATGACGAGCAAAGATCGTCCCGGTTACAGATAAGGCAGGAGTCGGGGCACTCCGGCGAGGGAGATTGCCGGCGCGGCGACTTGGAGCTCGGGGAGGAACCATGGCGGCCCAAGAATCCTTGGTCGGTTCCTGAGGTGCACCACCCGGAGAAGAAGAGGCCGGCCACAGCGGCGCACGAGCGCTT
Organism: Triticum aestivum; assembly: GCF_018294505.1. Taxonomy (NCBI): domain Eukaryota; kingdom Viridiplantae; phylum Streptophyta; class Magnoliopsida; order Poales; family Poaceae; genus Triticum; species Triticum aestivum. Next base: position 389,647,795 of record NC_057803.1, on the reverse strand, counting down.
AGCGTCCATGGCGGGGACCTACTGGTACTGCCGTGGGTTCTGACGATGGCGTAGATGAGGCAGGGACTTGGTGCAACGATTTTAGACAAAGTAGGGCACAGGGCGATGGTGGATGTTACATGGGGGAGGCTGATGGCGAGCTTGAGGTAGAGGCGTGCAAGCCCGTGGCCTCGATCCAACCTTGATCAAGCACCGACTGGCTGTGGGAGAGCTCGGGCGTGCAGCTGCGAGATGTGGGGATGCGGTGGTTGGCAGCAACTGGAGGCGAGGGGATTTAGATCGGGGACGTAGGCACTGCTTGGATGGGGATGGATCCCGAGGTGGGATTTGAGTGCGGCGGCAGCAACAGGGAAGGATGGGACAAGCCACCTACATCCTAGGGTTGGACCTGTATATATATTAAGTGGGTTTTTGCGTAGGGGTATTCAGTTCGTCCGATCATAATCGGGCGGTCGAGAAAAAAATAGGCTACGGAGTCCAAATAAGAAAACGATGATAATTTAGGAATGTTTGGGGATGATGCGGACCCATCGATAATGACTGCTCGAGTAGGGTTTGTGACAACTCTCGGACACGCACGAGGGGTCTGAGCACTGTGCAAGGAGGGGTTAGGTGGTTAGGAGGGGTTTCGGGGCCCTCCGATCACAATCGGATGGCTCCGGACGAGAGGGGGATTAAGTAGGCCTAGGTGGGCTGTGAAGAGAAGGTGGGCTAAGGTGAGAGGGAAGGAGTGAAGCCCGCCAACTGTTTCTGGAGACCGAAAAGACCGGCTATACTACCGCTATAGTTATCCGTTGGGGCATCAAACAGACTCCGAATGGGATGAAACTTGGCAGGCGGTCTACCTACACTATAACAAGACTGCACAACAACTCTCACCCCATTCTGATAAAATTTCTTTCCACTTCTAAAATACTACATCGGACGTGTCGCGGGTGCGTGCAAGTGTGTCTGGGCTCAGAACGGACAACGGGAAGGACTGGGAGACCAGGCGGATGCAAGTTTTGAAAACATGATAATGCAATGCACATGATGACATGGCAAGATGCAATACGCAAGAAAATACATGCAATGACGGCGAATAACTAGAAGATACCTGGTGCAACGGTTTCGGTGCGTTACAACACTCCACCACTACAAGGGGATCTCATCCCAAGATCTATGGATTGCACCAGAGAGAAATAGAAGATGAAGAAAACAGGTAAAACTAAGTTGCTTCTTGACAAAAGAGTGAAACCAAAGAGCCTTAGAGGTTGAACAACTTGAAACAAAGAATGCAACAAAGATGAACAAAGTTGAAAACACTCGTTAGAAAAGAAGAACAAGGAACATTACTAGAACCTTGTAGGTTGAAAGACATAAGAGAAGTGTTGCAATGGACAAGAAGTACATGCAAGCACTCCGGTTGACACGAGATGTACAAGGAACGATAAAGATCAATTACGACAACACTCCTGTTGGAAAAGGAAGGCACAAAATATGAACTTGACAAGATGATAGGATACTTGATGAAATCAACAACACAGTACATCCGGAACTATTGAAAGAATGGCACAAGGGGTAAGAAATATTTCAGACAGAACTCTAGTTGAGAAGGGAGGCAAAACTTGACAAAATGGGAAGAACTTGAAAAGAGGGCACGACACTCCGGTTAAATGGATAAGCACGAAAAGAACATGGTCCTCACAATTCGAGATGATGAGTGAAGTGAGCAACATCACAAAGCCTCCAGAAGAAAGAATAGAAGATAGATCATTGGAATAACATGATGGAGAAGAAAATTCCAGCTTCTGCCACAATTGAGCTTGGAAAGCAACCTTCCAAGAAGGTTATACGGAGTTGTTGGAAAATTGACAACGAAACGAAAAAGCTTGTAGTGGGCTTATGGAAAAACTTCTCAAAATTATGAGGTGAAATTCTGCCACTAACGGAAACAATAGATTGGATTGATATCAACAAGGAGACGAGAAACTTATCTCCTTTGGAGGATAAATGAAGAACTTGGGTCATTTATAAGCACCATAAATGGTAACAATCCTTAGGGAAACTTTAGGTGAAATATGACCCAAGATAACTCCAATGAAGAGATTGATGGGTTGCATAGGATCTCTTGAACGAATTGAAAATGATGGGTTTAAAATATGTCATTCCAGACAACTTGTGAATCATGAAACACGAAGGAAAATTGTCAATAGTGACATAACTCAAACTCAAATGATAAGGTAGAAAGAATTGCACTTTGGAATGCAAGATGAAGAATGCTCGAACTCCTCAAAACAAGACATGTGTTGAGCACCATGTTTATTTTAGAGTATAGCTTGGAGGATCTTAACTTCGAGAGAGATCTTGAAGAACAAAAGAAGAATGAAAGGAATCCTTGACGAACCACCATGTAGAGCCTTCGTGAAGAACTCCGGTAATAAAAGAATGATCAAGAAGAAATGAAGGATGAAAAGAATAAGATTGAACCCTTGCAATGATTAGATGGAGCTTCACGACGATATGACCGCGAAAACTTTGAACTCCAGAAAAGAAAGATGAACAACTAGCAACCGAGAATTGATATCATGAACGAACTCCAAAAAAGAAAAGATGAAGCATCTTGAACCGAGAATGTGATATGAAGGACAACTCCAGAGAGAAAGATGAATCACCTGGATGAACCAAGAATAAGAATTATGTTATGCATATCCTTCACCAATTTAGATGGATGACAAGCAACGAATTTGGCATACTACTTATTCTCGTAGAAAGGATTAAGATAGATATAGCGCAAACTTGAATAAGGTCTTCAACGAATCATCATTAGGATTTGAAAGAACGAATGAGTTGATACGACAACGAAGGAAGAGAAATCTTGAATGAACCACCGTAAGAATTGAAAACGAACGAAGATACTCGGGGAAATTTAGATACAAGAGAATGAAGAGATCACGATCTGGCTAGGGAATGCTTGAGCGATGCACCGGTAAGATTTAGAGAACGAGAGCTGAAAGCTGGAATGAATAATTCTGCGATGATGGGCTCCAAAGAATCAAATTTAAAAGACTCCTGAATTGCTCTGGATGGTTGAAAATAATTATCACGATCGAAAACAATTCTGAGAGGATGGCATCAATCTAGAACGATGAATCTTGAAGAGAATGGAACAAGATTTAAGAGAAACTCTTCTTTGGTATTCAAAATTCGAGAATGACGACGAGAAACACCACCATGAATTGTTGAGACACTCCGGAGTAATGAAGAATATAAAGGTTGAATCAACAATGAAAAGAATTTGAAAGATCTTGGAGAAAGACATATGACTGATGATAATTCATTCTTACATCAACTATGAAAGAATTTGAGAAGCTCCGAGAAAATTAGAAGAGTCAGGTAAGATCCTGGAAAAGACTTGTGGGTTAGGGCCCACTCAAAAGATACACCGTTGAATGATTTAAAAGAGAGATTGCACCAGTTGAATTAAATGGCTTGAATGAGATAACAACCTCGAAATAGGTTGAACGGATCTTGAATGAAAATACGAGCCTTCTCAGATACCTTCAGCACTCTAGAACAAATGAATAGCAAAAAGAGAATGATTAAGAGGTGCACCAACATGAGAAAGCATTTGAAACGAGGAAAGGAATACGATCAACACTGAAGGCTTGAATTGGATCCACCGGAGAAGAAACAACAACGAAGGATGATGAACTTGAAACTGTAGAGCGACTTCATGGGAACTCACCGGATAAGAACATTGAAAGAAAAGAATGAAGACACTTCTCACAATTAAAAGGATGCATGATTGAGAAATCTGAGTCCTAGAAGAAAAGGGTGGGAGGGCGAGAAAACAAAGGCAACTTGGGTAGGATGAAACTAACACTGTTGAGAGAAATCTCGGAATTGATCTTGTGGATGTTGAAAATGATCGGATCCACTTGAAGAGAAGCACGCCGGTTGGAAAGAATTAACATGACAATCTTGAAGATCGAACGGATTAGCGCTCCCATAGAAATATGAGAACATCGCTTGAAAAAGGTATGGAATCAACACTTGACATTGATGCAACTCGAACACCACAACTCAAAACAAAACAAAGATTGGCTTGCAAAATAAGCCGGAAACAACATATGATAGATCCCATATCGTATCATATGTCTGTTGGAAAGAATTACTACGTGATACTTGAATTCCCACTTATAAACTCCCGAAACTTTTGGTTATGCAATCAGGTGTTGGGGATACAGGGGAAGCATAATATCTCACCCAAACTAACAATCCCTACATCCAGCTGTATCCATCCTTCAACACATAACCAAGAAACCTTCAGAAATCGTGTACCTCAACCTTCGAAAAGCATCCGTTATACGAGTTATGGCCATACTCCCGAACTTCCGCCCCAGTACTAGGTGGCGTCGAGGTTATCTCACCAACAACTACATACAAGAGATTTTCGATGTCGGCGAACTCAGGTATTCCAGAACTGCAACGATAAAATTGTGACGACAACACCTCGGAGCTCAACTCCCCGGGACACTGCCACAACCCCTAAATGTCACGAGGCACCAAGAACAATGTTCTCATCACAAGGCTATCGATAGGATTCCAAGATACCCGCGTGATCCTAAAAAACTATTTAGTGAAATTTGAGGAGAGGAAAGTCAAAACTTCTACGTCAGGAGGCCTCACCAAAGCGATGAAGGGATTGAGATGTAAAAAGAATCCTACACTCTGATATATATAATCCTAAGACTGAAAACATTTTGTTCTAGACTCAACAACATCAGCGATTCGATTAAGCAGGGTGCTCCTAAGTCGGGGATGGCTCTGATTACCAACTTGTAACACCCACGTTGCGGTTATATCTCCCCCGTGTCGAGGCATGACTTAGAGGCATAACCACATGGTGGTTTAGTCACAAGTGGGATAATCTTCACACAATCCCATGTACTGAATAATAAATGGATAAAGAGTTGGCTTATGATCGCCACTTAACACCACTAACATGTTAAACATACATCATCCAGAGTACAAACAAGGTCCGACTACGGAACCAAAATAAAAGAAGAAAACCCCAAATGCTAGATCCCCGATCGTCCCAACTGGGCTCCACTACTCATCAACTGTTTGGAAGTATCTGTGAGTCAAGCTCCCACTCGAGCTCTGTTGTGACAGCTGCACTGGTATCATCGACACCTGCAACTATTTGGAAGTACCCGTGAGTCACGAGATCTCAGCAGTCTCACTCCCGTGAGATCTGAACTATTTAAGCTTATGGGTAGGTTAAGGTAATGAGGTGGAGCTGCAGCAAGCACTAAGCATATATGGTGGCTAACATATGGAAATAAAAGGGAGAAGAGAAGCAACACAATGATCGAGAAGCTAGAAGTTATCAAGAAGTGATCCTAAAACTACTTACGTTCAAGCATAACACAAGACCGTGTTCACTTCCCGGACTCCGCAGAAAGGAGACCATCACAGCTACACACGCTGTTGATGCATTTTAATTAATTCAAGTTATCTACAACCGGACATTAACATATTCCCATCCGCCACATAACTGTGGGCACGACTCTCGAAAGTTTATACCATGCAGGGGTGTCCCAACTTAGCCCATCAAAAGCTCTCACGGTCAATGAAGGATTCTCCCGGGAAGACCCAATCAGTCTCGGAATCCCAGTTACAAGACATTTCGAGAATGGTAAAACAAGACTAGCAAGACCACCTGACTGTGTTGACAAATCCCGATAGGAGCTACACATATCTCGTTCTCAGGGCACACCAGATGAGACATCCTACGAGTAAAACCAGCCCTCAAGTTTCCTCGAGGTAGCCCCGCAGTCTACTCAGTTCAGACCAACACTTAGAAAAGCACTGGCCCAGGGGGTTAAATAGAGATGACCCTTGGGCTCGCGAAAACCCAAGGGAAAGTTATAGGTTGTTAGGAAAATGTAAAACCATGGTTAGGCCTTGCTGGAGGAGTTTTATTCAAAGCGAACTATCAAGGGGTTCCCATAACACCCAACCGCATAAGGAACGCAAAATCAAGTAACATAACACATGTATGACAGAAACTAGGGCGGCAAGAGTCGAACAAAACACTAGGCATAAGGCCGAGCCTTCCACCCTTTACCAAGTATATAGATGCATTAATTAAAATAAGAGATATTGTGATATCCCAACATATCCATGTTCCAACATGGAAGAAACTTGAGCTTCACCTGCAACTAGTAACGCTATAAGAGGGGCTGAGCAAAGTGGTAACATAGCCAAACAACGATTTGCTAGGACAGTGGGTTATAGGCTTGACATGGCAATATGGGAGGCATGATAAACAGGTTGTAGGTAGCGCGACATAGCGACAGAGCGAACAACTAGCAAGCAAAGATAGAAATGATTTCGAGGATATGGTCATCTTGCCTGAAATCCCGCAAGGAAGAAGAACGAGTCCATGAAGAAGACAAACGAGCATAGTCGACCGGATCCTCACAAACGGGGCGTTACCGGAACTAACAAGAAGAAGCAACACCGGAAATGAGCAAACAAAATGGTAAACAACCAATCATAAACCTGGCATGATGTATAATCAAGGATGATGCATGTCCGGCTTAATGATTCATGGCATGACATAGTGCAACAACCAAAACTATAAATTAAGTGGAGCTCAATTTGCAATGAGTTGCATATTGACAAAACACCACATTAAATCATTTAGTTCACTCTCGTTTATGAACCCAACAATATTAAATGTTGTTAAACATGGCAAGAGGTGAATCATAATAAACTACCTATGTAGGCAACTTTAAATGAGGCCGGAACAACAAGCAACAAGTCTGGAAAAATCATCATGTGCTATTTTCAAGTTGGTACTGTTCTACCCTATACACAATCTTAGAGTTGTTGAACATTCAAAGTAAAGTACACCATGTTAATCTATGCATTTTTCTACCCCATTTACATATAAGGATTATTTAAAAAGGAGCTACGGTAATTTAGTTGTGAATTAAATCATTTTAGCATGGCATTGGAGCAAATTAATGCAAACATTAGTTTAAACATTTTAAACATAGATGAAAATTGAATATTATGAAACTACACAAAATTCTAAGAATTTTTCATATATAAAGGTTTTACATATGATACATGGTTTGTGAGTTATTAAATGCATGATGTGCAAGGGCTTTTCTGCAAAACTGCCGTTCTCTGGATAATAGACAAATTCGCAGATCTGAAAAAAATACTACGCTGGGTCGAATCTGCTGGCCCAATAGCAGGAAAAAAACAGAGGGGCATCGGCGGGGTGGCCTCACCATGGGCCAAGCCTAGGTGGTGGAGAGGTAGGCTAGGGTGGACTGGGCCGTGCGGGACTTGGCAGCTCTAGGCGACGGGGATCCGGTCAAGGACGGCGTTCTCCGGCGAGGCACCAGATTGTTGTGTAACCTGCAACAATCACTTTTCACAAGACACATTTAACTCGGGAGTTTGATATAGTTTACATCTTGCATTATTTTCTAGCTTGTACTACTAATTTGTTGAAATGGCACTAATGAGGAGACAGTTTTAACCTGGTCGAGTGATATTCGTTGCGTCTAACATATGGTATCTAGCTTTCATTACTTCGAATTTGTTGAAATGCCTTCTACTCAGTTTACACATCATAGCTGTGAATATGCAATGGCACTAATGAAGAGAGACCTTTAACTTGGTATGTCGGTTCTATGAGGCATGGCATGGTAAAGTGCACAAACAATACTACAAATTAAGTGGAGCTCAATATGCAACGAGTTGCATATTGACGAAACACCACATTCGATTATTTAGTTCACTCTCGTTTATGTACCCAAAAATATTAAATGTTATTAAACATGGCAAGAGGTGAATCATAATAAAACTACCTGTCTAGGCAAGTTTACATGAGGCCGGACATAACAACAATTCCGGAAAATACTCATATGCATATTTCGAATTAGCTACTGTTTTGCCCTAAACACAATTTTAGATTTATTAAACATGCAAATTAATGCCACCATGTCAAACTATGCATTTTTCACCCCATTTACATATAAAGATTGTTAAGTTTGGAGCTATGGTTATTTAGTTATGAAATAAATCATTTTAACATGACGAATATGCAAAATAAACACAAACAACATTTTACACATTTTTAACATTCATGAAGGTGGCGTATTATGAAACTAGACGAAAATCTAAGCATTTTTCATATATAATTTATTTTAACCCGATGCACGGTTTGAGAGTTATTAAATGCATGAACTAGAAGGGTTTTTCTACAAAACTATCAAACACCTGGAAATAGCTAATTTTGCAGGAACGAAAAAAAAGAATGGTCTGAAACTAGATCTGGGCAAGGTTGCTCACTGTCCGGGTCAAAACCCGCGGATCTCGGGTAGGGGGTCCCGAACTGTGCGTGTAAGGAGGATGGTAACATGAGGCAGGGGACACGATGTTTACCCAGGTTCGGGACCTCTTGATGGAGGTAATACCCTATGTCCTGCTTGATTGTTCTTGATGATATGAGTGTTACAAGAGTTGATCTACCACGAGATCAAAGTGGCTAAACCCTAGAAGCTAGCCTATGGTATGATTGTATGTTGTCCTATGGACTAAAACCCTCCGGTTTATATAGACACCGGAGGCGGCTAGGGTTACACAAGGCCGGTTACAAAGGAGGAGATATACACATCCGTATTGCCTAACTTGCCTTCCACACCAAGTAGAGTCCTATCCGGACACGAGACGAAGTCTTCAATCTTGTATCTTCATAATCCTACAGTCCGGCCAAAGGATATAGTCCAGCTGTCCGGAGACCCCCTAATCCAGGACTCGCTCAGTAGCCCCTGAACCATGCTTCAAGGACGTTGAGTCCGGCGCGCAGTATTGTCTTCGACATTGCAAGGCAGGTTCTTCTCCAAATTTTGAATGTCTGTTAAGTAGTGTTCGGCCCCATAAATGTTGGACTTCTTGGCTTGTGTGCTCAATAAGGGCTATCTTCCACGTGTCGAACAAATACGAGGAGCCAGGGCGTTTTTACATTCGCCCCCCAAGCCAAGTAAATAAATTGTCTATTAAAGGGATGGGGATTCTTAGATCCAATCCATACCATCCTTCCACAGCGAGAATCAATTGGAGCGTGCTTCGGAAAAATCCACTCCAACATGGCCGACCACCGCAGCTCCTCCTCCCGCCCCCGTAGCCCTAAGCCCGGTGATTGGGAGATGTGTTCCATCCCACACAATCGATTAGTAGAGCTGCAGACTCAGGGATTTCTCCCTCCAGCGTATATGGTCCCCGTCCGAGCAGGGATCGCCACCTATAATGGCGGGGAGCAAGCGGAGAGCTTCCCCAGCCCCTCAAAGGGGGAGCGGGTGTGTCTTGTTCCTTACTTACTAAGGGGACTCGGATTTCCAATTCATTGGTTCCTCCGCAGGCTCCTGGAGTTTTACGGCCTCCAACTGCATAATTTCACCCCTGCTTCCATATTACACATCACCGACTACATTGCCCTTTGCAATCTATTTCTGGGCTGCGAGGCTCATTTCGAGTTGTGGAAAAGGTTATTTTGCCTTGTGCCCCGCACACAGAAGGGGTCACTTTATCAAGTGGGTGGAGCCAAAATATGGCGCATCACCGAAACCGGATACCTATCTGGTACTCCAGAGAAGACGTTCGAAGATTGGCCTTCGGAGTGGTTTTATATGGAGGACGTCCTCCTTCGAGACCCTGTTCGGCGGGGTCTTCCTGAGTTCAACAATGCTCCTCTGAAGAAACGCTGAAGTTGGCGCCCACGGAGCCCCCAGGAGCAAGACAACAGAGAAGTCTTTTACCTGATGAACCGGATTAAAGCACTGGCTCAATCAGGATTTACAATACTCGAGGTTATGTCAATATGCATAATGCGGGGAGTGCAGCCACTTCAATATCGAGGGCACCCCTTGTGGTGTTTTAACGGGGAAGATGATTCCACCCGATGCGGTCGTAAGGGACCGGACTCCGCAGCTCCTTAGCAAAAATTCTGTCCGAGTTGTTCAAGGGAGAGGAACAGGAGTTCATCCATATCAAGCCACGGGATAGATTCTCTATGTACAACCCTCCAAGCAGGGTGAGTTATACCTCTTTACTCCCATTCTTCCCGCATTCTTCATTGTAGGTACTCACCTTGCCATTTTACGGCAGGAACTGCGAAAAGTTGTAAGGGAGGTCAATAGCCCATCTCCACAACCAGAAGACCCTGGTCGGGACCTTGGTCCTGGACTCGAAGAGGATCCGGACATATTCGTGGAGTTGATAGACAAGCAATTCTATCAATTGAGCTGCGATGACGACATGGTGGCCATAACGGCCGACTATCCTGAACTTCTCCCTACGTCGCACATAAGAAAAACCAAAATCCCAACTCCAAAAATAGGATCCCCTTTTAGACACTTCAACTACCATACACATATGTTGTTTTACTGGGAAGGCATTCGGGACGTCGTGCCGAACCCGCAGCTACTTGCCAGCAAGAGACACCAAAGCCGGGTAGGCCAAAAAGGAAGGCGGTCAGGACGGACACGCTGGCGTAGAGGTATGACACAAAACCTTGCTCCGAGGTTGTCGTCTTTCTTAAAATGCAATGACGTCCATGCTTCTTTAATAGAAAAAACGTTCATCGGACTATATCCGGAGAGGCTGCCGATCATGCCTCCACCGGTCGGGCTCCAGGGCCAGACAAAGAGGCGGAAGCCAACATGGGGCCGACGCCGGATTCTCATCCTACAGAGGATGTGGATAGACTATCCTCTCCAAATTCATAAGTGGAGGGTGCCATGAATCATAGCCGTCGCCAGGCTGTACTCCGTGACGCTTGTTTCTCGCCAGAGGCATTTGATGCCTTTAGTTCCGAAGACACGTACATCGGTGCTGCTCAAAATGGTCTAGCCAGAGCCACGGACGAGTATGTAAGGGATGTATGGGTAAGCAAATCCGATGATTATATGTATCAGTAGCCCCTGAGACTTGAAACAGTTGACGCAACTGATTTAAGGATCATTATTTGTGCAGGTTCTTACGGAGAAGAATTCCCAATTGACTCAAGAGCTGGACAAGTGCAAGGCCCAGCTGGAAGCCGCTGTTGCCGCATTGAAGGAGTCCAAAAAGGGTCCCCCTGGTAACTCTTTTGTCTATTGCAAAGAATATCGGTACCGGGTAGTATGCGTGTAACGCCCTCGATGCGGCTATATCTCCCACGTGTCGAAGCACAACTTAGAGGCATAACCGCATTGAAAGAAATGTCGCAAGTGAGGTAATCTTCACACAACCCATGTGATACATAAGGGAAAGAGATACATAGTTGGATTACAATCTCCATTTCACCCAATTACATGAATAAAGCATTACATCATCCAAATACAATCAACGTCTGACTACGGAACCAAAATAAAAGAAGACTACCCCAAAATGACAAGGTCCCCGATCGACCCCAACCGGGCTCCACTGCTGATCAACTAGAGCGAAACAATACAAAGGACAAGATCTTCATCGAGCTCCTCCTGAACTTGGTTGCATCACCTGCACCGACTCATCGGCACCTGCAAACTGGTTTTGGAAGTATCTGTGAGTCACGGGGACTCAGCAATCTCGCACCCTCGCGATCAAGACTATTTAAGCTTATAGGTAAGGTAAATGTATGAGGTGGAGCTGCAACAAGCGACTAGCATATATGGTGGCTAACATACGCAAATGAGAGCGAGAAGAAGAGGCAAAGCACGATCGAGAAACTATGATCAAGAAGTGATCCTAGAACAACCTACGTCAAAGCATTACTCCAACACCGTGTTCACTTCCCGGACTCCGCCGGGAAGAGACCATCACGGTTACACACGCGGTTGATGCATTTTAATTAAGGTCAACTTCAGGTTTTCTACAACCGGACATTAACAAATTCCCGTCTGCCCATAACCGCGGGCACGGCTTTCGAAAGTTCCAATCCCTGCAGGGGTGTCCCAACTTAGCCCATCACAAGCTCTCACAGTCAACGAAGGATATTCCTTCTAGTGGGAGGACCCGATCAGGCTCAGAATCCCGGTTACAAGACATTTCGACAATGGTAAAACAAGACCAGCAAAGCCGCCTGATGCACCGACAAATCCCAATAGGAGCTGCACATATCTCGTTCTCAGGGCACACCGGATAGGTCAAGCTACGAGTAAAACCAACCCTCGAGTTGCCCCGAGGTGGCCCCGCAGGCTGCCCGTTTCGGACCAACACTCAGAGGAGCACTGGCCCGTGGGGGTTTAAAATAAAGATGACCCTCGGGCTCGCGAAAACCCAAGGGAAGGTTATAGGTTGTTAGTGCAAATGGTAAAACCAAGGTTGGGCCTTGCTGGAGGAGTTTTATTCAAGGCGAACTATCAAGTGGTTCCCATTATAACCCAACCGCGTAAGGAACGCAAAATCCGGGAACATAACACCGATATGACGGAAACTAGGGCGGCAAGAGTGGAACAAAACACCAGGCATAAGGCCGAGCCTTCCACCCTCTACCAAGTATATAGATGCATTAATTAAATAAGATATATTGTGATATCCCAACAAGTAAACATGTTCCAACAAGGAACAACATCTCCATGTTCCAACAAGGAACAAACTTGAATCTTCACCTGCAACTAACAACGCTATAAGAGGGGCTGAGCAAAGCGGTAACATAGCCAAACAACGGTTTGCTAGGAAAAGGTGGGTTAGAGTCTTGGCTTAACAATATGGGAGCCATTATAAGCAAGTGGTAGGTATCGTAGCATAGGCATAGCAAAAGAGCGATCAACTAGCAAGCAAAGATAGAAGTGATTTCGAGGGTATGGTCATCTTGCCTGAGATCCCACAAGGAAGAAGAAAGAGTCCATGAAGAAGACAGACGGACATAGACGAATGGGTCCTCACAAACGCGATGTTATCGGAACCAACCAGAAGAAGCAAACAACGGAAAGAAGCACACAACATAGTAAACAACCAACACATGAACATGGTATGATATGCGGGATGCAGCATGCGATGCATATGCATGATTTGGAAAGGAATGATGATCCTGGCCTCAACTTGGAAATCCAAGAGTGCCACTGGAAATATGAGGTGATTTCGGTTGAAATCGATATAAAGATCACCGGAATCGGATGCACGGTTTGGAAATGGCAAGCAGAACAAATATGGCACGGGTCTGCGATGAACAGCAAGTAGCCATCTAAATGCAACAAGATAAATATGCTACATCACTCAAACATGGCAACAAAATACATGGAAGGGATCCACTCATAATGCTTGACAAAATATGAACACTGAGCTACGGCTAATTCATCCATTAACATGTTCAAGCAAGCATGGGAAAAATGCAAACGATAACAGGTTTCAGACTTATTGAAATTAACACAAGCCTGGAATTTCAGATCAGGTAGCACACTTTGGAGCATCAAAACTATATGCTACAGGAACTTAACATGGCAAAGCAAGGCATGGCATGAAGCTACTAAAAGCACTTAACAAAAGTAAGTTAGTGACCTGGAGCCAAAAGGGTTCAGAAAATACAATTGCAAGCATGTGAACATGGCAAAAGCATAAACAGATCTCAGACTTAGAGAAAAACAGAAGCATGCAAATATGTTAACAGGTAGGCATGTTTACGAGCTTGATGCACTCACTACAAACCATGTCATGACAAACTAAGCATACACCCATCAATAATACATATTATATAAGCTAGACATGGCAAGAACAACAACATAGCATGCACGGATCAACAACATCATCCTCGGCAAAATCGCTCACAAGTAGACAATCTGCCAGGAATTACGAAATAGCAAAAGTAGAGCTCGATTGACTCAAGCTAGGTGCTCCATAAATGCAAACAAAGACATGGATGGATATAGCACCACAAGATTAACAAATCATCCTTACTGATCATCCTCAAAAGAGGCACGGATCACTAGGAAACAATATGAACATATGGCATATTGATAAGAACAGATCAAGGACTTAGTGAAATTCTAAGTCCCTGAAATCAGCATTACAATATGCACTACTTTGCATACTTGTGCTAGTCACCACACATATCACAAAAATACATGGATAGAACCTATGTAAAGATGGCATAGCATATAACAAAACACATGTAGAGCTCAGGATCATAGCATGCACAAATTAAACATGGCAAAAAATGACAAATAGCTATTTGGTGCAGCAGATCTGACAATTAACTCAAATAGCAGTCTTCCAACAGCATTTCGGGCATTAAGATGAGCTCAATGAAAATGATGCAATGAGATGAAATGATGTACTCTCTGAGGCGAACATTTTGATATGCTACACGCTCAAAACAGAGCTACGGATGCAAAGTTGTGACATGATGAACATGGGCATTTGAATCTGGAAAAATCTCAGGGACTTAGTAGAAATTATACCTCCGGAAAAGTCAACTGGCGGATGAGGTGGTTCGGGACGACGAGATACATACCCGGGCCGAAGCGTTTAGTTCATGCACCCGGTGGATCTGATCCACCTGGGCCGGATCAGATCTGGTCGGCGAGGGAGGAGGTCGCCGACGAGGGGCGCGCGGTGGCCGGAGCCTGCCACGGCGAGGCAAGGTGGCGGCGCGGGTCGCCGGCTGGTGGGAGGAGCGGGAGCTCCGGCGAGCAAGGATGGCGCCGGCGGTCGTCGGTGAACAGCGGTGGGGCGGCGCGCGGGCGAGCGAGCAGCGCGCGACGGCGAGCGGTGG
>NC_057803.1:389624918-389632753 GCF_018294505.1 Triticum aestivum | reverse complement strand
CAGCGGGAGAAGCTCCGGTGGCAGGAGCAGCGCTGGGGCGCGGGTCGAACGGGCGAACGGCGGCAGCGGCGCGGGCTCGCGCGTGCCCGATCCGGGTCCCGCGGGCCGCGCGGTGGAGGCGGCGGCTGAGGCCAGGTGGCGGCCTGGGAGTGGCTGGGCGCGGCGGCAGGATCCTGTCCGGCCCCGGGACGGACATGTCCGGCGGGCGAGAGGGAATTTTTAGGGTTTCAACCGCGAGATTTTTGGGGGAGATGACATATTTATAGGTAGAGGGATCTAGGAGAGTCCAAATGAGGTGCGGTTTTCGGCCACCCGATCGTGATCGAACGACCGAGATGATGGAGGAGGTTTAGGTGGGTTTTGGGCCAAATTGGAAGGGTGTTGGGCTGCAACACACACGAGGCCTTTTCGGTCCCTCGGTTAACCGTTGGAGTATCAAACGAAGTCCAAATGGTACGAAACTTCTGAGGCGGTCTACCGGTAGTAAACCAAGGCCGCATGACAAGTCTCGGTCCAATCCGGAAATGTTTAACACCCGCACACGAAAAGAGGTAGAAAGGGACACCGGGTGACATAGAAGCGCCGGATTGCAAAACGGACAACGGGGAAAATGCTCGGATGCATGAGACGAACATGTATGCAAATGAAATGTGCATGATGACATGATATGCAATGCATGACATGCAAGAAATGACAAGGCAACAACAACGAATAACTGGAGGACACCTGGCACATCAGTCTCGGGGCGCTACAACACTCCACCACTACGAGAGGATCTCGTCCCGAGATCTAGAATGGCACCGGAGGGACAACGGAAGAGAAAGAGGAGAGCTAAAACTAAGTTGCTTCTTTGACAAACAAGTGAAACCACGAACATTGAAAAGGTTAAGCCATTTCAAGAAAAGAATACAACGGAGATGAACGAAGTTGAAAACACTCCGTTAGAAAAGAGGGACAAGGAAGAACAACTTCGAGCAGCACTCCGGTTGCGAAGTTATGCAAGTCTTGATACGGTGAAAAGAACTTGAGCAGAGGACACGACACTCTGGTTAAACAAGATAGAGAAGGAATAAGACTGATATAATTTGGACAGCACTTCGACTGTAAATGGAAGAAATTGAACATGATCATGACAAACAGAGATGAGGAGTGAAAAGAGCAACATCACTAGACCTCCGGGAGAAAAAATAGAATAAAGATAATTGAGACAAAAGAATGTAGAAGAAAATGCAAACTTCTTCTACAAAAGAGCTTGAAAAGGTATCCTTAGGAGAAGGGTCGAACGGAGTTGTTGGAAAACCCAGAATGAAAAGAATAAGCTTGATATGGTCTTATGGAATACATGTCAAATTATGAGGTGACAACCTGCCACTCACGGGAAAAAGAATTGGATTGATAAGAACAAGGAGACGAGAAAGTTATATCGCACCGGAAGGATACATGAAGACCTTGGGTCATTTATGAGCACCATATAACAACAATCCTTAGGGAAGGCTTTAGGTGAAATATAACCCAAGACAATTCCAACGAATAGGTTGATGGATTTAAAATACCTCATTCTTAACAATGTGTGAATCATGAAGCATGAACTCAAATTATCAAGAATGATGTAAAACCACCTCCAATGATACGGTAGAAAGAAATGCACTCCGGATTGAAAGATGAAGAAGTACTTGAGATCTTCTGAAAAGAATCTTGATGAACACTTCGAGAAGGAATTGAATCCTTGATCAACCATCATGTAAAACCTCCTTGGAGAACTTCGGTAAGAAAAGAATGAACAACCAAAATGAAGGATAAAAGAATAAGGTTGAAGCCTTGCAATGATTTAGATGGATCTTCGAGATGATATAATTGAAATAACTTTGAGCTCCGGAAAGAAAGATGAGCACTTGAAACCAAGAATTTAATCATCGTGAACAAACTCCGGAAGAAAAGATTAACATATGGATGAAACAATAATAAGAATTACATTATGCTTATCCTTCACCAATTTAAATTGATGACAAACAATGGATTTGGCACACTACTTATTCTCGTAGAAAGTATTAAGAGAGATATAGCGCAAACTTGAGAAGGTATTGAACAAACCACCAGAAGGGTTGAAACAACGAATAAATTGATATGGTGGCCAAGGAAGAGAACTCTTGAACGGACCCCCGTAAGAATTGAAAATGAACGAAGTAAAGGGATGAATCACCGGGAAGAATTATAAAAAGAACGAAGATACTTGAGAGGATTTAGATACAAGTTAACGGAGAGATCATGAATTGATTAGAGAATATTTGGATGATGCACCGGTAAGATTTGGAGAATGATAGCTAAAAGCTGAGAATAAATAATATTTGAAAAGATGGCCTTCGAAGGAAATAAATGGAAAACAACTCCTGAAATGCTCCGGGTGGGCGAAAAGAATTTTGACAATCGAAAAACGATTATGAAAGGATGGTGTTGAACTAGAGCCACGAATCTCTGAGAGAACGGATCAGATATGGATGTAAAACTCTTCTTCGGTCTTCAAATTCTGAGAATTACGACGAGAAACACCACCATGAATTATTTAGACACTCCGTAAGTATCAAAACGAAGAGGTTGATCCAACGATGAAAAGAATTCGACAGATCTTGGAGAAAACATGAGACTGATGAAAATTCATTCTTATGTCAAACTTGGAAAAGAATTTGAGAATAACTCCGGGAGAATTAGAAGAGTCAGGTAAGATCCTGGAAAAAGACCTGTGGGTTAGGGCCCACTCAAAAGAAACACCGTTGAACGATTTACAAGAGAGAATGCACCGGTAAGATTTAAATGGCTAGAATGGGATTACAACCTCGAAAGAATTTGAATGAATGCAGAGTGGAAACATGAATCTTCGAGATATCTTGAGCACTCCGGAACAATTAAATAGCGAGAAGTGAATGAATATTAGGTGCACCGGCATGAGAAGGTATTTGAAACGAGGAAAAAGGGATATGAGATCAACACTAAAAGCTTGATTTGAAACCACCGGAGATGAAAAGAATGAAAAATGACAAACCTGAAACTCCATTAGAATCATCATGAGAATCACCGGATAAGAACATTACGGAAAAGGAATGGAGAGGCTTCTCATCAATAAGATGATACTAGATTAAGAAATCTGAGTCCTTGAAGAAAAAGCGTGGGTTGGCGGGAAAACAAAGTCAACTTGGAACGGATGAAGACAATACCGTTGAGAAGAACTAGTAATAGATCTTGTGGATGTAGATATGATCGGATTCACTTGAAGAGAAAAACACCGGTGAAAAGGGTTAACATGACAATCTCGATTATCATGAAGGATTAGTATTCACATCGGAGTATCAGAACACTATTTGGGGAAGGTATGGAATCAACACTTGACATTGAAGCAACTCGAATACCACAACTCAAAACAAAACAAAGGATTGGCTTGCAAAATAAGCCGGAACAAACATATGATAGAGATTTCGTCCGAAGTTTTCGTGGTGGGGCCTACACGGGCTCGATCGTACAGCACCATTATTTACAAGGCAGTGCACATGACATAGGAAGCGTCCCCGTGTCGGCATAGCCAAGGACTCTTTAAGACACAACGAGACCACTGTAAAACCGACCGTGAATAGGCGGACCACTAGACGTCGAACTCCAATTTCATATCATACATCTGTCGGAAAGATATACTAAGAGCTACTTGAATTCCCACTTATAAACTCCCGATATTTTCTGGTTATGTAATCAGGTGTTGGGGATACAGGGGAAGCATAATATCTAACCCAAACTAACAATTCCTACATCCAGCTGTATCCATCCTTCAACACATAACCAAGAAACCTTCGGAAATCATATACCTCAACCTTCGAAAAGCATCCGTTATACAAGTTATGGCAATACTCTTGAACTCCCACCCCAGTACTGGGTGGCGTCGAGGTTATCTCACCAACAACTGCATAAAAGATATTATCGATGTCGGCGAAACTAAACTCAGGTATTCCAGAACTGCAATGATAAAATCGTGATGAAAACACCTCGGAGCTCAACTCCCCGGGACACTGCCACAACCCCTAAATGACAGGAGGCACCAAGAACAATGTTCTCGTCACAAATCGATCGGAACGATTCCAAGATACCCGCGTGATCCTAAATTTTTTTTAGTGAAATTTGAGAAGAAAAGAGTCAAAACTCTACGCCAGGATGCCTTACCAAAGCGATGAAGGGACTGGGGAGTAAAAAGAATTCCTAAACTCTCCGATATATAATTCCTAAATGACTCAAAACATTTTTCTAGACTCAACTCGTTAGCTAATTCGATCAAGCAGTGGGGGCTCCTAAGGTCGGGGAAGGCTCTGATACCAACTTGTAACGCCCTCGATGCGGCTATATCTCCCACGTGTCAAAGCACGACTTAGAGGCATAACCGCATTGAAAGCAATGTCACAAGTGAGGTAATCTTCACACTACCCATGTAATACATAAGGGAAAGAGATACATAGTTGGCTTACAATCGCCACTTCACCCAATTACATGAATAAAGCATTACATCATCCAAATAGAATCAAGGTCCAACTATGGAACCAAAATAAAAGAAGACAACCCCAAAACGACAAGGTCCCCGATCGACCCCAATTGGGCTCCACTACTGATCAACTAGAAGGAAACAACACAAAGGACAAGATCTTCATCGAGATCCTCCTGAACTTGGTTGCGTCACCTGCACGGTCTCATCGGCACCTGCAAACTGGTTTTGGAAGTATCTGTGAGTCATGGGGACTCAGCAATCTCGCACCCTCGCGATCAAGACAATTTAAGCTTATAGGTAAGGTAAAGGTATGAGGTGGAGCTGCAGCAACCGACTAGCATATATGGTGGCTAACATACGCAAATGAGAGCGAGAAGAGGAGGCAAAGCACGATCGAGAAACTATGATCAAGAAGTGATCCTAGAACAACCTACGTCAAAGCATTACTCCAACACCGTGTTCACTTCCCGGACTCCGCCGAAAAGAGACCATCACGGTTACACACGCGGTTGATGTATTTTAATTAAGGTCAACTTTAGGTTTTCTACAACCGGACATTAACAAATTCCCATCTGCCCATAACCGCGGGCACGACTTTCGAAAGTTCCAATCCCTGCAGGGGTGTCCCAACTTAGCCCATCACAAGCTCTCACGGTCAACGAAGGATATTCCTTCTAGCGGGAAGACCCCATCAGGATCGGAATCCCGGTTACAAGACATTTCGACAATGGTAAAACAAGACCAGCAAAGCCGCCCGATGCGCCGACAAATCCCGATAGGAGCTGCACATATCTCGTTCTCAGGGCACACCGGATAGTTCAAGCTACGAGGAAAACCAACCCTCGAGTTGCCCCGAGGTGGCCCCACAGGCTTCACGTTTTGGACCAACACTCAGAGGAGCACTGGCCCCGGGGAGGGGGGGTTTAAAATAAAGATGACCCTCGGGCTCACGAAAACCCAGGGGAATGTTATAGATTGTTAGTGCAAACGGTAAAACCAAGGTTGGTCATTGCTGGAGGAGTTTTATTCAAGGTGAACTGTCAAGGGGTTCCCATTATAACCCAACCGCGTAAGGAACGCAAAATTCGGGAACATAACACCGATATGAGGGAAAGTAGGGCGGCAAGAGTGGAACAAAACACCAGGCATAAGGCCGAGTTTTCCACCCTTTACCAAGTATATAGATGCATTAATTAAATAAGAGATATTGTGATATCCCAACAAGTAAATATGTTCCAACAAGGAACAACATCTCCATGTTCCAACAAGGAACAAACTTCAATCTTCACATGCAACTAACAATGCTATAAGAGGGTCTGAGCAAAGCGGTAATATAGCCAAACGATGGTTTGCTAGGACAAGGTGGGTTAGAGGCTTGGCTTAACAATATGGGAGCCATTGTAAGCAAGTGGTAGGTATCGTAGCATAGGCATAGCAAAAGAGCGAGCAACTAGCAAGCAAAGATAGAAGTGATTTCGAGGATCTGGTCATCTTGCCTGAGATCCCACAAGGAAGAAGAACGATTCCATGAAGAAGGCAGATGGGCTTAGATGATATCGGAACCAACCCAAAGAAGCAAACACCGGAAAGAAGCACACAACATAGTACACAACCAACATGAACAAGGTATGATATGCGGGATGCGGTATGCGATGCATATGCATGATTTGGAAAGGAATGATGATCCTGGCCTCAACATGGAAATCCAAGAGTGCCACTGGAAAGATGAGGTGATTTTGGTTGAAATCGATATAAAGATCACCGAAATCGGATGCACGGTTTGGAAATGGCAAGCAGAACAAATATGGCACCGGTCTGCGATAAACAGCAAGTAACCGTATAAATGCAACAAGATAAATATGCTACAACACTCAAACATGGCAACAAAATACATGGCAGGGATCCACTCATAATGCTTGACAAAATATGAACACTGATCTACGGCTAATTCATCAATTAACAGGTTCAAACAAGCATGGCGAAAAGGCAAACGATAACACGTTTCAGACTTAGTGAAATTAACATAAGCCTGGAATTTCAGGTCAGGTAGCACACTTTGGAGCATGAAAACTATATGCTACAGGAACTTAACATGGCAAAGCAAGGCATGGCATGAAGCTACTCAAATCACTTAACAAAAGTCCCTTAGTGACCTTGAGCCAAAAGGATCATAAAATAAAGTTGCAACCTTGTGAACATGGCAAAAGCATAAACAGATCTCAGACTTAGAGAAAAACTGGAGCATGCAAATATGTTAACAGGTCGGCATGTTTACGAGGTCGATGCACTCACTACAAAGCATGGCATGACAAACTAAGTATACACCCATCAAGAATACATATTAAATAAGCTAGAAATGGAAAGAACAACAACATAGCATGCACAGATCAACAACAACATCCTCGGCAAAATCGCTAACAAGTAGACAATCTGCCAGGAATTACGAAATAGCAAAAGTAGAGCTCGATTGACTCAAGCTAGGTTGCTCCATAAATTCAAACAAAGACATGAATGGATAGAGCACCACAAGATTAACAAATCAACCTTACTGGTCATCCTCAAAAGAGGCAATGATCACTAGGAAACAATATGAACATATGGCATATTGATAAGTACAGATCAAGGACAGTGAAATTCTAAGTCCCTGAAATCAGCACTAACGAATGCACTACTTTGCAAGCTTGTGCTAGTCACCACACATATCACAAGAATACATGGATAGCACCTCTGTAAAGATGGCATAGCATATAACAAAACACATGTAGAGCTCAGGATCATAGCATGCACACATTAAACATGGCAAAAAATGACAAATAGCTATTTGGTGCAGCAGATCTGACAATTAACTCAAATAGCACTCTTCCAACAGAATTTCGGGCATCAAGATGAGCTCAAATGAAAATGACGCAATGAGATGAAATGATGTACTCTCTGAGACGAATATTTTGATATGCTACACGCTCAAAACGGAGCTACGGATGTAAAATTGTGACATGATGAACATGTGCATTTGAATCTGGAAAAATTTCGGGGACTTAGTAGAAATTATACCTCCGGAAAAGTCAACGGGCGGACGAGGTGGTGCGGGATGACGAGATACAGGCGCGGGCTGAAGCGTTTGGTTGGTGCACCCGGTGGATCTGATCCACCCGGGCCGGATCAGATCTGGCCGGCGAGGGAGGAGGTCGCTGACGAGGGGCGCACGGTGGTCGGAGCCTGCCTCGGCAAGGCAAGGTGGCGGCGCGGGTCGCCGGCCGGTGGGAAGAGCGGGACCTCCGGCGAGCATGGATGGCGGCGGCGGTCGTCGGTGAACAGCGGC